>NW_009660184.1:1939710-1960496 GCF_000708025.1 Charadrius vociferus | reverse complement strand
AGGAACTTTGCCAAGGTTGTCAGTGAGGCCTTAATTTTGCAGTCTGGCTTTGGAAATCTTGTTCTCTTTGTTAACACTGGCATTTTGGCTGCAAAAAAGAGTTGCTTTGGCTCTACGCAGCCAATTTCTTTTCCTTACAGCTGCTGCTTAGCAAATGCACATCAGCCGTTTTCCTGATCACAGTGTCTCATTGTAAATGGAGAAAAATTGATGAGCAGGACAAGTAAAACTGCTGCTCCCAGAAGATTTCAACTCCAGCCCAATGACAGCTAATTCTTCTCCCCCCATCCGACCCCTGCTCATACACTTTATAAAAGAAGAAATGTATCATGTCAGGGACTCGGTATGTCACCAGTCCGCCAAACACAGAGCAGCTCTGTTATTATGCACTCTGCTTTTGTAATTAGGTTTCTTTATTCACCATACATTCAACAGAACTTATGAATTAGACAACATAAGCAATATCAAGGAGATCAGTGAAATATTACATTCTTCTTTCCTCAGGGATATATCTTATCATATCATAACTTATCATATCACATCACATCACATCATAGCATATCACATATAAGTACCTATCATATTGTATCTGGGTACAATATGCTAAAATACCAAAAAATGTATCAATGGAATTTGGTTTGGTTTCTTTTGACCAAATATTCACTGTCAGAAACATGGCTAAAACACAGACTTCCTGACCTCAGCTCCAACCTACCCAAAGCAAATCAGCTTTCTGCATCCTATTAACTTGCCAGAACTTTGGTTTCCATATTGATTAAACAGCATTTACCCGGGAAAAACACTCTAATTTCATTTGTGTACTTTGTGGTTTAAGCTCTGTTCAAGCAAATTCACTAGATCAGCTGGTTCTGCATAGCTGCTAGCATGAAATGCCTGCTCTGGCAGGAGCGGCACTGCCCCTCTTCAAGTGCAGACTTGCTTGCTGGTGATCCCTCAGCAAGATCAAAGGCATGGGACAAACTGTGTTTCCAATAACCAGCCATTAGTTGAGGGGAAACTGTTGTATTTCACAGTGATTTCTTTATGTCTGACTTGTCTTTCATCCTCAAAGCCTGAGCTTGCACTTACACAGTTGGCGCTGGGGGACAACGAGGCTGCCTCTATTAGCAAACAGTACAGATGCAGGAGGAGCAGATTCATGTTCAGGGTGTTTTCTTCAGCACAGTTTTATTCCAGTCCTAAGGACTGAATACCCACCAGCAGCAGAATCACACACTCCTGGTTCAGTCCATGTGAAAGGAATATAGTCTGTGTGATGCAACATGATCCCTTGATGGCAACCAAGTCCCTGGAGGTGGGGACAAGCAGGAGATTCTCTCAGAAGTGTACTTCTGAGCTGAACTAACATGCTGATGTAGATGCATTAACGATCCTTAGTCAATCCAAGCTTCAATTCCAGGATTTACATCCGCTGTCTCCATATCCTTCGTTAAATCACTGAGTCTCTTTGCCTCAGTTCCCCATCTACAACACATTATTAGAGAGCTTCTGTGAGGATATATTCACTAACGCTTCCAAGAGACACTTGGACATTGCGGTGATGAGGGTGCAAAAGAAGAAGAAAGATGTTTCAGCCTCACATTGATGCAAAGGTTAACACACAAAACTGCTTTGATCCCTACTTCTTTAGCCCTGCCAATCTATCTATGAATAGCATTAAAGATGGGACACCTTTTGTATTTTTTCAATTTTGATCACGGTTTCTGAATCCCCAAAAACATAGCGTGCTGGTTGAAGCTGTCAGTCTTCTGAAGAATTTTTGAAAAGCTCAGAAGCATTTTGAAGAGCCCTGTGCAGCTACTGAGTTTCAGTCTTTGCATCAGGGTCTTTGATGTTCTCCCGTTCTACTTACCACTTGTGATCACTGTTACAGACTGTGTGGTGGAGGTTTTGTACCCACAGCTGTTTCTCCAGCTTCCTCTGAGACAGATAATTGGCATGTGCACTTAACTACTACTGAGAGCAGCTTTGGAGTTGGAAGTATAGCCATTCCAGGTCAACATTTATCAATTCCAGCAGAACAAAGACCATGAGGACTCACACATAAGCTGCAGACATCTAAGGATTTTGAGAAGCTTTGAGAAGATTTTGAGGTTTTTTGAGAAGCACCGACAATGTGCACTTGCAGCCCAGAAAGCCAACTGCATCCTGGGCTGCATCAAAAGAGGAGTGGCCAGCAGGTCAAGGGAGGTGATTCTGCCCCTCTACTCCAGTCTTGTGAGACACCACCTAGAGTACTGTGTCCAGCTCTGGGGTACCCCAGATAAGAAGTACATGGACCTGTTTAGACGAGTCCAGAGGAGAGCCATAAAGATAATCCGAGGGCTGGAGCACCACTCCTATGAAGACAGGCTGAAAGAGTTGGGGTTGTTCAGCCAAGAGAAGAGAAGGCTCTGGGGACACCTCATAGCAGCCTTCCAGTATCTGAAGGGGGCCTACAGGAAAGATGGGGAGGGACCCTTTATCAGGGAGTGGAACAATAGGATGAGTAATGGTTTTAAACTAAAAGAAGGTAGATTTAGATTATATATTATATATTGGAAGAAATTCTTTCCTCTGAGGGTAACGAGACACTGGAACAGGTTGCCCAGAGAAGTTGTGGGTGCCCCATCCCTCAAAGTGTTCAAGACCAGATGGAATGGGGCTTTGAGCAACCTGGTCTAGTGGAAAGTGCCCATGGCAGGGGGGTTGGAACTAGGTGATCTTTAAGGTCCCTTCCAACTCTAACCATTTTATGATTCTTTGATAATAACATGTTCCATACCTCCTCTCCCTTTCTATCCTTCCTGCCTGTATACTCACTACCAGAAAACCATATAGCTGCTCCCAAAGCTACTCCTGGTGCTTAACAGCAATAGACAGAAAGGCGAGATGTACCACTTTCAGCCAAATCTGTGCATCAGCAAAAAGGGTGGGTTGGCACCTCATTCTCAACTCTGTCTTTGTCAGCTATGAATCACACCAACTTCACTGTAGCTTTCAGAAGTATTTTGACTGATATTAACTGATCTCACCTGAACTGTCTCATCCATTGTCCAAATTCCTGCATGACTGTGCATCTGTCTTCCCTTCCCCTTGTCCCTCTCTCCCTCCCAAAGGTAATGCTAGTCAATTTACAAGGAAAACTATATGTTGGAATTACTACATGTAATTATCTGTTGACTTACTCAGCTATGAACTCCCTCTTCATTTAAAAGCTCTGTCATGGTGCTTGCATTTCAGCTTTTTATTTTCCCTTGAAGGTAAGAACAAGGAAGGGAAAAAGAAGTAACTAGACCACCCATAACAGTAAAAACCAGTGCGAGCCAATGCCAAGACATGAACAAAGGCAAAAATGGAAAATAAGTTATTCTTTCTCTTGCAGAGCAACTCTCTTTCCAAAGTAGTGAGCATCAGGAGAAAGGGAATAGTCCAAAATTCAGCAAAGGCCACTGACAAAATTCTCACTGACTTCCCAATGGACTACACAGCATCTCAGGTGTGGTAGGACAGAGAATAAAGCCGCTGCTTGCATCAATTCACCCTCCTAACTACACGGATAGGTTTATTGTGAGGCGAGAGCAGAGACACCCACACATTTGTCCATACTGAGTTTCTGCTGCAAGCTGTATAAACACAGAGCGCTTGGACCTCCACCTCTGAAGACAAAAAGGAGAAAATCTGCACACCATGTCCGAGCAGCGAGCTCAGGAACCTGCCTCCTGTCAGTGCCATCCCATGTGCCACTGCCACATCGGGGATGAGGCTGGGCAGCCCGGCACTTTGCTTACTCAAGATGCAGCTTTGGAAGGTGGGAATCACTAGATGCTCTGTTCCTGAGCAGGAAAGGAGGAAAAGGGCAACAACTGGAGCTGCTTAAGACATGAAGAGCCGGTGTGTGTTTCACATTGCCCAGGAGCAGAGATCTTGCCAGTAGTGCCTCTCTCAGCTATTCTTTCATACCAAACTGACTGCACACAGGGCAGTCAGGATCCAGTCTTCTCCTCCACGCTGCAAAACAGGCTGCAGGACACAGCTCCAGCACAGACGGGGAGGGGGTGTAACAAATTACAAGTATGCATCCCAGAGGTGGGATTCAGGATACCAAAGGATACCAAAACAGGTTCCTACAGGCACAATAGGTATTTAAGGTCTCACCATAGCCTGCGGAGAGCCAGCCCCTGGGGCCAGTATAAATAGACACTCTCCTGCTTCTCAACTGAATCAGTCTCCAGACTCCACCATGCACATCAACTGGACTCCCACTGACCATACCAGGACTTAGATGCCCCTGCACACGTAGGCTCCTGCACTGCTGTCAATCCCAAACTGAAACCCAGCCCGAGTGTCAGGGTGCCCATACTCAGCCTGAAAATGACTTTCCTGGGCTGGTCTCACCCTGTCATGTATTTGCTGCTGTTGATGGATGAGACTGGCAGAGTCTCCATGCTCAGGTTCACTAGCTAATGCCTCATCCCTCAGTAAAATGAGTATGAGGACAAAGACTTGGCATAGACAACCGAAGGGTAATATTCCTTTATGTGAATCTGATTTCTGGACTAAAAGCACCTTTTAGCCTTCTGCATTTTATGGTAGCAATTTATTTTTCTCTATGTAACTCACACAAGTGGTAGGCTCTTCAAAACTATTATCGGCAAAGTGCCTTTCTCTTAACACATTAAAACGCTTCCATTTCTAAACCTTGCCTCTTTTATAATTTAATGGTGTCCACATCAGTGCTTGCAAACAGAAGCAGAACAGAAACACAAGCTGACAGTCACCACAAAGAAACATTTAACTAAAGTTTCACCTTAAAAATGGTGACAGGAGAAATCACCTCCATGATCTAGGCAAAGCCCGAAGCAGGACAGTCACACAAACACCATCATTAGTTTGGAGTCCAGCTGCGGACATCTGTGCTGCTGGACCAAGTGCCTAAGCCCAGCCATTCCCACATGTTTCCAGGGAAAGGAGACACTCACACCCACGAACGGTAGTCACAGAGAAAGGAGAGTAAAGCTCCTTAAATCACAGCTGGCTGATAGGGGTTTACTGCAGAAACAGTGTTATCTAATGGACTTGGTGACGTCAAACGGGAACAGCAATGTGTACTTACACGTATGTGTCGCCCTCCCATAGGCAAGCCCTTGGCGTCAGTGCTTGAACACAGCTATGTGGCCAGAGACTGCTCAGGAAATCCAGAAATGAGGATGTGGCCAGTATGGGCTACAGAGCTCAGTGTAACTTTTCAGCACACAGTGGAAAATAACCCAAATAAGGCCTTCCCCCCCCCTCCCCCCTCACTCATATGTCATTACCTTTTTTTCACCTCCTGATCTGGGTTCCTTGTGAAAAAATTCATGCACCTGCGACAACAGCCCTGACACCCACCTCCACCCCTAAAGCCTATCTAAAAGTACCAGCCACCTGCATTTCCCTTCTTTTCCTCTGCCTTCAGGTTCTTCACCTCTCATGCCACTGCTGATCGTGAGGGGGAAACCGTGACATAAGCCAGGCAGAACTCCTGAGAGCCAGCTAAGATTATGGTGGGACATAGACATTTCAGACCCAAAAGTTGCCACTCAGGCAACTTGAGTGCCAGCAGGCTGCTACTGCAGGCCAGGACACAGGCTGTTTTTCAGGACCTGAGGACCATCCAGTTTTGGAAGCCCCTCCAAATACCCTTTGTCCTTGAGGAGCTTTCAATACCCACGTGTCACAACCAGTAGTCACCTTTGAAAATCTTCCCAATCATTCCCATGACTATTTGGCATCCTCCAGGAGGGCAAACTTTAGCATCTCATCACAAAAGATGAAGTTTTAAAAAGCTACTGAGCTGCCTTACCCTTGAATAAATCCAAGAAAACTTATAATAACCATTTATTATAATCCTCATGTGAGGGCATTGTAACCTTATTTACTGACTCAGAGCACAAATAGCAATCCTTTTATGCAAAATTTGTAAGTTTGAATCCTTCTTGGGCTTCCTACATACAGTATGCTCACTGGGACTTTAATCTAAGCTGTACTCATCTGCATTTTTTATTACCATCTTCACTTTTAAACTAGGATGGTCTTCAAGAATTGAACTGCCTTGCAAAGTTATCACAGCTGGTAATCTCAAAACAAATCTTTTGAACAGTAAAAGAAGCTGCTACCATTGGTCTCTGAGTATCTGTCCTAGGGGAAATTTGCTTTCATGTTGCAACATTAACACAATCCAGTCTCTCTCCATTTAAAAAATGAAGAAAAAAAAAAAAAAAAGGTTTTGCAAGTATTTTCATAGCTGAAGGCTGACAAGTAAAGCTAAACACAAGTCCCTCTCTCAATGGGGATCTAAGCAGCACCAGCAGCAAAGTCCTTCTCCCATTCAAGTCAAAGAGCCCATTGCCTTAAGTGAGAGTAAGATTTCACCCCACATTTTTCTAAAAGTAGTTAAATGATTAAATGCTCTCTCACACACAGATACTCTCTCTCTCTTTGAATCTACAGATGCACAAACACACATGCCTGTTTATGCTTTCCCACAGCACCCTTTTATCTTCTTTTTTCAGTGTAAGAGGGTAAAGTCTCAGCAAATGTCATTATTTCAGCTCTTGCACTGTAGTACCTCTTATCAAAAGATCCTACCTTGGGGAATTAAATTCTATATCATATATAATGTAAGAAGATGGTTTGTGCTGCCAAGAGTTTAAAAATACTGTTAATCTAAACGGTCATTTTAGAGGTGCCAGGTTTATCCTGCATATCACTTTGCATCTATAATTCTTTCATGTACAGATGGAAAAACCCGAAAAGTGTAAGAGGGGTTTTAAACATCTCCTTTCCTTAGCAGCCGTGTCTACTCTAAATGTCATCTGCAACATATGTTGACAACCTAATAACATCACTATTCCCAGTGGAAACTCCAGATGTTGAGGTAAACCCCTTTCAGGTTTCACAGCAGACGTGTTGCTGCCCTCTCGGATCTGTTCCTCAGCTGACAGCCGTAGGAAGGGGAAGGAGAGGCCACTGCCGGCAGTGTTCCCAGGAGATGCAGCTTCTGGGTTCTCCGGAGCACACAGAATCGAGTCAGGACATGATACCATTTCTACCCAAACATTAGGAGTGGTCTCAAGCTGCTGAGCTCCCTTAGACTTTACACCTACCAAGGTGTGGTGTAAAGCACACAAAACAGAGCCCAGAGGGACACTGGGAGGTTGCTTAGTCCTTCCAGCTGCTCACAACAGCTGGGACTCATCCGTAACAAAAATAAGCTTTATTGACAAAATTCACATTTAGGTTTGGACAAAGGCTGTCTCAAGATCAGGAAGCTGGTCCTCAGGCTTTGCAGTCCTGTGTGCTTGCTCACAGGGCAGAAACCAAATCTTACGTCGTAAAGAAAACCACAGTCAGAATTGAGTAAAGCACTTCTGCTCTGTCAGTCAGACACACACACGCTAATGCCAGGTACCTACTAGGGATAGAACAGCACTAAGCGTTACTGGCATTGAGGGAAAAAAGCAAAATTACTATCGCTGCACCTACTTCTTTGTCTTTCTTCCCAGAAGAAGCATTACTGAAATCATCTGGCGAACGCCACAGGGCGATTGCTTCCAGCCACTTGCTTAAGAGACTCAGACGCTGTATTTCAACAGAAAGCTGTAGTCAACGTGGCCAGCACTGCACCACCTCAGCCATCGCTGTTTGCAAGTTCAGCACAGTCACCTGCTTAATTTTGACGTGAGTGAACTGTGGGCTCAGTAACATTGGCACAGCAGCATGGAACCTGAACAGGCTGGGAAATAATCTCTTTGCCTCTCAAAAACCTTGCTTTGGTATCAGTTTGGTTTCCTTCAGGATTGTAATAACAAAAAAAGACTGCGGGGAGATGTCTTTTCAGCTGGTGAGCAATCCCAGAATCGTCAACAAGGCAAGCTTCTGACGCAGGGTCCAATTCCCCTGGTCCCTCTCTTACATATTATTGCATCCAGGCTCATAATCTGATTTTATGCGTGTAATCCTGTCCGCCCCTCTGACGGGAAATGCAGAGAGACAGCCTTTAAATCGCAGTCGCATTAAAGTGTGCGTGAGACCGGGCAAAGTGGGATCAGCCCCTGGTCTTTTGTTTGCGGTGCTGCTCCAGCTGAGCCTTCATCGCAGTGGAGCAGGGGAACACGCTCGTTGGCAAAGAGCCTTTCTCCACCCCAGCACCATGCGAAAGCAACATGTGGTTTGGTGTCGTTTAGACATGGGCTGGTCAGGTTTGGACACCAGTTGCCCTTTGCATTGTTTAACCTTTTATTTTCCACTATGATATCAAAGTGATATTACTGATCTCTGGGCACTTAAACACAAACTGCGTAAAACACCTCCTTTAAGTCTTCCACCAGCAATTAAATGCTCTAAGAAGGAATACATGAGGGGAAAAAAAAAAAAAAAGATGTAGGTTTAAATATAATTAGTAGTTTTATTTATCACCAGGCTAATTCTGAGTGGAAGCAAATGAGGTGCCAGACTGCAGGCAGACATGGCCACTTTCTGGGAGGCCCAAAGCAGGTCCCAATCTGCTGCTCCAGACTGTTTTGCCACTGAGCACTACAATGAGACACTGAAAGAGATGCGCAGCTAAGCAATCGGAATCTGAAAAATTTGTTAAAAGGGTACACGATTTCTTGCCGCACAATTGCTCCTGAAAATAAAAAAATCAATGGGAGTTTTTACTCCCACTCCTTTGGTCTCTGTTGAAAAACTCAGCCTACATACGTCAAAACTAAAACAAAAATTATTTTTGCCCATATTTTCTATCAGATATTCATTAGTAAATATATAAATCTGCTTTTAAATTGATTGTTTCAGTTTTAGAAACCAAAACCTTTTTTTCTGTACAGCAGAAAGCATTTTTGGGTTTTTTTTCCTACTGAACTGTATTTGCATCCTCTTTGCTGAAAGCCAAAACTTTGCAATGTGAAACAAGTTTAATCGCAAATATATTGGTTACTTCTAGTAAATCTGTTGCTTCATAACAGAGTTTGGCCTGTGGGGAGCCAGGTCTGATGGACAGGGTGTTTGATACAACAACTTGCATCCCTGAGCATAAAAAGGTGGTATCAGAAAAAGCAATGTATTTGGAGGACTAAAAGCCAAAGTCCCAGGTACTAAATGGAGAGCAATTGGCTTTTTCACAAATTTTTTTTTTTATGTTACATGTTTTAGGAGGGAGTAAGAGGATCACAAGGGTTAGTCTGAAGAAAGCCTCAGCCTGGCAGCAGGCGGGAAGGAAAAACTGGTATTTAGGGCACACAAGGTTTGCAGGGCCGGGATGAAGGAAAGGAAACATTTTCTTTCCCTCACCAACGCAAGACATTTGATCTGAAAGCCACTGAGGTACGAAGATGGAAACTTGCAGCTCCCCTCTCTCCTTTCTTACTTTTCAGGTGAAACTGTACTTTCCCTGAGTGTCATGAATGCTGCACTGCAAAAAGCTATTAATAAATAATAGCTCGAGTATGTATACAAGATCATTATTTAATCTTTCAGTAATCTTTTGTCATGAATAATTTATTAAATGTTTTATTTATTGCTCATATTTATTAAAAATTGATTCTATTTCTTCTACCTAATGTCAATTTCCAGATGCAATAAATTATTAATATTTAATAAATTAAAAGATGCAAGCAAAGAAATATAAAAAAGACGTGCTCGCTCCATGTCTTTCCTGTTCTGCATGGACATGCCTCTCACCACAGGTTAAGCGATCCCATCCTTCCTGCCCAGGCTGGGGTTGCATTTTAATTTACAATTTGGGGAGTACTGACAATAAAAAGTATGAAGCTCCGGAGTCAAACTTCACTGTCCTCTTGCCCCGGGAAGCCTGTGAGGTTGGCTTCAAACCAAGGAGAGCCTCTGAAACTTAGCACTCATCTCGGAGCCATCAGACTCTGCTTTCAAGATGTTTTCTACAACTCTGAGAGTTAAAAACAATAAATAAAATATAAAGCCAGAACAAATTATATGGCTCTGGGATTGAAAGCTTAAAAAAACCCTGACGATATGATGCAACATGTGATAAAATGATTCAAAACATTTGTTCTAAATACTTCCCAGCATCCACACATGGAGCAATGGCAGCCTTAGATTTGATCTCAAGGTCACCGGGAGCTGGGGACACCCAGCAGATCTCAAGGACCATCCTGTTTTGGGGAAGTCTTGCCCGCATAACTGTTTTAGCTCCATCCCAAACTCCTCTTTAGCTTTCACCTGCTCACCCAGCCGTTAAGCTGGCAGCACATCAGTCCTTGCTCTGCACCAGAGAGTGTGACTGGGCTGGAGGGGGAATCACTTGGTGCACCCTGTGCCTGGGCTAACCAAGTCGTCCAGTTGCAAGATCAGAAGAGTCTTCACCAGCTCTGAGGTCTCTGGACATGCCTGCAGCACAAAACAAAGCTAGAATACTGACGGATTGGAAGTAATTAAAAACAAAAATCAAACAATAATGACTTGGATGTCTGGACGGAGTTGAGGAATGATTAAAGCAATTAAATCTGGATAACTTGGCTAAGAGATAACTGCAGAGAAGAGAAGCACGTCCATAAACTTGAAAGGCTTAATCCCCATCTGGGAGGGTGAGGGCACGTGCAGAGGTGGAGCCAGCACACAGACGATGCTGGGAGATGTGGGGGGTATGAGCAGGGGGACTGCAAACCCCAGCCGAGCCTGGGAAACCCCAAACTCTCACAGCAGAGAAAATGAACTGGAAGTGGGACTATCTGGGCACGGGGAAATGGATGAGACAGCAGCTCTACCTTCATCTATAAAGCAGATGGAACAAAACAGCAGGTCACCTCTCAGAACAGGGAGCAAGGCAGGGAAGGGGAGCACTGTAACCAGCGAGCCATGGTCCTCGTGTTAGCACTCAGCTGGTGTTATTCACCGCACCGTTCTGTTGTCGTTTCAGCCCCAAGAGTTTAAATTACGTTTAAATCGACGGTGGCTCTTTCCAAGTCTGATGCTTTCCCACATCCCTCCCCACTTTCTGCACACCCCATACAGATGTAGAAATTAGGTTACAGGCATTGAGAGCTGGGAAATTAAATGTGACTGCTGGATAAAGCTCTGCAAGTGACAAATCCAATGAGTTCCTTTTAATCCTCTTGAGCTGCTAAACATATTGGCTGCATGGGCCGGTGCACAGCTCTGCCTTCCTGACAGAGCCAGGGATGGCCTGTTCTGTTGGACTCCTACTCCCGGCTTCGATATGCACTTTGTTCACCTGGTCTGTAAACTGACCTAGCTAAAAAGCAATGTTTATGGTTAATAAAATGCATACAAACCCTTTTATAGCGGTATGGATTGAGAGCAGCCTTGAGGAGAAGGACCTGGGGGTGCTGATTGATAAGAAGCTCAACATGAGCCAGCAATGTGCACTCACAGCCCAGAAGGCCACCTGCATCCTGGGCTGCACCAGAAATGTGGCCAGCAGGTCAAAGGAGGGGATTCTGTCTCTCTACTCTGCTCTAGTGAGACCCCACCTGGAGTACTGCATCCAGCTCTGGAGTCCCCAACATAAGAAGGACATGGAGCTGTTGGAGCAGATCCAGAGGAGGGCCACAAAGACCATCAGAGAGCTGAAGCACCTGTCCTGTGAGATGAGGACAGGCTGAGAGAATTGGAGTTGTTCAGCCTGGAGAAGAGAAGGCTCCAGAGAGACCTTATTGTGGTCTTCCAGTACCTAAAGGGGGCCTACAGGAGAGCTGGGGAAAGACTTTTTGCAAGGGCATGTAGTGATAGGGCAAGGGGGAATGGCTTCAAACTGGAAGAGGGGAGATTTATATTAGATATTAGGAAGACATTTCTCACTTTGAGGGTGGTAAGGCACTGGAACAGGTTGCCCAGAGAAGTTGTGGAAGCTCCATCCCTGGAGGTGTTCAAGGCCAGGCTGGACGTGGCCTTGGGCAACCTGGTCTAGTGGGAGGTGTCCCTGCCCATGGCAGGGGGGTTGGACCTAGATGGTCTTCAAGGTCCCTTCCAACATAAAACATTCTATGACTCTATGATTCTATGGTATGGATACACCCAGGTTATGGACTGAGGAGGTTCTACACCAGTTTCTGACTGCTGAAGGTTATAGCTGTTGCGAACCTGCTGCATGGAGCACTGCTACAGTGCTCCTCCACATTGGCTCTGCTCCCAGCCACACCAGCATTGCAGCCCAAACATGTTCCCCCTTTTGGCCAAGTGTATGCAGATACCTGCCTGTTCCCTGTTGTTCTGGGTTTTTTCCACACACCCAGCACAGCCCTACTGCCCCTTGCTCCTCACCTGTATGGGGGAGATGCTATCCCATGCCCTAAAGATGCCCAAAGTTTTATTCACCATTTCGCACTTTTTCCAAGACTCCAGACTGAAGGTTCTTCATCAATCCTCCCTCAATATTAGAAAAAAACTTCTGTACATGTGCCCATCAGCAATGTAAAAATCTGACAGAGTAAACAAGGATGTGTCACATTTAATGTTGCAGTGACTGAATCTGCTCAGCATCCTGCCCCAGGGATTCAGGATATGAGACAACACATTTCCTAACTCAGAGACTGTTTCGGATCCTATAATGTCTTTAGGAAGGGGGCATTGTAACTAATTAAGATGCTGAAAGAAATAAGCATGCCCCATTTCTCCTGGTAATAAATTCCTCCTAATAGTTGATGGTAAAGGCTTGTGCTCTAATGCAGGGGAGATGAGCTAATTTAGGAGAACACCATATCCTGTTCCTTGTCCATCAGTGCTGCTCCTCAGCTTCATTGCAAATCTTACAGTATCTGGTTTGAAAAGCTTCAGTTTCTACAGTCATGAGATTGTGTTTTTGTTGTTGCTTTCTATTTTATGACCCCTTAAAGCAAAAGTTTCTTTCTTATCTAAAAAAAAAAAACCTAACTGAAAAAAAGTCACCCAAGTTTAATAGAAAGGGTGAGAAAACAAAACAGAAACCTGACATTTTAAATTTCATTATTTTTTCCAAAGTGTTGCTGTTTTGCTAAGCAATCTTGATCAACTACCTTCCCAGCTGACTAGCGTTTACAGAAGATCAGTTTTATTTTATTTTCTAACAATCATGGGAAACATCTCAATTAACCAAATGTTTGAGAACCTATTCCCATTGCTCCCTGACTTTTAAGGCTCTCTGCATGCCCCGGGCAAGTAATTTTCAGTCTAAAATAGTAACAGTAACTCAGTCCACAGAAAACAGTATGTCTAAACTACACCCTGGCCACCTTCTCTGGAGCCTATCAACTCATTCTTTTTATTGTTTCAGTGCAAAACCACAGAAAAAAGTGACTCTCACCACCCCACCTTGTTCCTGACTGCTGTCCATCAGCCACAAAGAACCTCCAGCTCTCAGGGCTGAAGTCTCCAGTATTTCCTAAGACATGGACTCTCAAAGTGGGAGTTTTCCTTTGCAAAGCATATTAAAACCAGCTCCCCCACATAGTATTCCTTGATGCAATATGCAGCCTTTTCCAGGGCAATATGTGACATCTGTTCAACTGCAGTTAAAATCCTTCCAGATTAAGGCAATAATGCAGAAAGCTGCCAAATGGGAGATCCATACCCTGTTATAATTCTGAAAAGCTCTACCTTACTTATCAGTGTAAGCAAAGCATTTGATTTTTAAGATGGATATTTGGAATTACACCACGTCAGGGCCCTGAGCACGCTTCCCCCTGTTCCTGGGGTTTTGGTAGCCTGGGCTTGGGGCCAGCTGAGCTGGTGGCCTTGGTAAAAGGGCTGTTGAAGCCTGAGCCAGGGTAACCCCTCTTCTCTGGAGCTGCCCTTGAGCTGAGCTCCTGCCCTCGGTCTCTGCCTGAGCTATGCCACAGTTTTGCTGCAGCTCCCCCCATGCCCGATCCTGACCTCCACCCGCTGGCTGATGTCCTGCCCGGCCTCAGCCTGTCCCCATCTCCACGGAGGTGCCTGATGCCCTCGGCTGGGGCTGCCAGAAAAGGTATGAGTTGAAACCTGTTGATATTATTTGAAAACCTGTGACAGAAAAGGAGAATGATATTCTGTGTAGAAAGGAGACACTTTCACTAAATCATTTAATTTGATCTGAATTCCTACATTCCATGAATAAATGATTTTGACAGAAAATTTTGTTCTAGTTGTCATTACAAGCAATGTCTAGGTGCATCTACAGTAGCATTTTGGTTCAAACCAAGAGCCTGCTTTTGAAGCAAAATCTCCTGATGACCCCTGCTTAGCCATGCTTTGATTTCTATCACTGAGTGATAGTGGACCATGCAAACTGGTCTCCTTCTGGGTGAAACTAAACCAGAAGATGGCCTTCATCTGCTAGTGGCTTTCCAATCCATAAGAACAGACTAGAGCTAGTCTGAAGTAAACCTCCTTGAAATGTCCATAGTGTGAGCACTGAGTCCTCAGCATTGGGTCCATCCAAAAACACTCAGTTAATGGAACATTGAAATTACTTTTTAAACAACATATAAACTACCCCGACACATTAGTCTTGTATCTCATTTGGATAAGCAAATACTACTTGTAAAGAACTTGCACTATCTGAATTCTCAGTTGCCTGATACAAAGAGCAAAGACACTCCCTCTGAAGTTACAGTCATTTTTGCAAGTCATTGAGTCATTTTTTCAGAACATTTTATCTCAGCATGTTGAGGTTGCCTGTATCTTGTTAGTTTTGACCCAGTGATGACTTCTTGCATCACATATTTCACATTTGTGGTGTCTGCGTGAATAGAATTACAAAATGAAAATTTCCTGAGATAAGAGAAACGCAGATGGCACCATACCCGAAGGTCTGTAAAAACTGAGTCATTTACTTTGCATCAGAAGAAATAATTTGTGTAAGAAAACTTGATATAAATGGGACTGTAAATAATTAGACAAATTAAGCAATTTAGACTTTCTTAAAAAATGCAACACAAGGGAGTCAATCTGATGATTAATGCGGGCATTAGCATCTTGAAGCTAATAGCTATACGTGTGGGTTCCACGACCACCTACAGACTGCTTCCCAGATGGTGCATCTGAGTCTTCTGTAGATGTGCACAGGATGCCTGGGGGAAGGTATGATGTGAAGGGAAGCAAATGTAGTAAAACTTGCCTCAAAATTAAATATTTGAAGAAATTTGTCGCTTGACATCTCATACAAAGCACATAGCATAACTGCCTTTCCAACAGGAATCGGAATGTAATGGAAAGTCAGCACTAACTCCGTAACAGCTGATCATGAAACTTTGTCTCACTGCAATAAATGCGACATTTGATAGGCAGTGTCTCCTCCCCTGTCCTGTGTTGGTAACTGCATAAGGGCAGACCTCCTGAGATCTTGAAGGAACACATGGTTTGAGCTTTCACATCTACTGTCCAGCACACCCTCAACAAACCCAGTAATTATAAGGCAAAAGCACTCTGACATGTAATACTCAGTACTTTCACTGAATCCTAAACAGTCACACAATAGAGATTATGATAGAAAAAGGAGACAAAGTCAGGAAGCAAGGCATGAAGAGCAGACAGATATTAAAGACAAAAATACAGCATCACTTCCCTCACCTTTCCAGACAAAGAAGCATTTCATCTCAAAAGAGATTTGATTCTGCATCGCATTGGTTTGCAGTTTGATATCCTTTTTTTGACTAGTCCAATTTCAGCCCTGGCAAAATATAATTGGCCAGAGCTCTGCTTCTGTGTTTGAAACTTCAATTCAATAACCTCTCTTCTATTGTATTCCACAGAGATCCAGAACTAATGTGTGCTCGGGATATGAGAAGAATGATTCTCTGGGAGAAGTGAGGTTCAATTCCTTTCTTTCATTTCAATAAACTGAGGTTGACTTTTAAATAGGCAGGCCTGTCAAAGGAGATTTTTTATCACAATTAGAAGCTGAGACATGTAGTGGCCTTATCGAAAGAATAAAATGGATTTTTTTCTACATTTCTGTGCAAGTATCAGTCAGAAAAGGCAGAACAGGGGGAACACAACCAAAAATGTTTCCACAAATACTCACACTGATTAAAAAAAATGAATTTGTTCCAGCTGTATTTGCTTCTCTCAAATAGGCAAATAATCCAGTTCTGGTTGCATAGATTCTCACGGAAAGCAAACTTTGGAAACTCATGAGGATTCATGGAAAGCAAAGTTTACACAGAGGAGGAAATCAGCCAGACAGGAATCAGACTGCACTGATCTCAACCGGCACTGCAAACTCGTACAACTACTTATGGGAATATCAGAGAGAATAACAGCAGCACCTTGAGCAAGGCTTCAAACATGTCAGTGCACTGCTGCTCAAAGGAACAGTGCCTTGGACACCACTTTGACCTTTTGGTCAAACCCAACAAGTGTCAAGAAATGTCACTTTTTGTAATTATTTAAAATTGTGTTTCTCTTACTTGAAGGACCCCAATTCAAGAGGATTCTAATTGTTTCATTTATATCTGGCTTTAATCTTTATATTTATCCAAATTTTATATAGTCTTCATATTTATATTTATCCAAGGGAGGAACAACCACCTTCTGACCTGAGAAAGCCATCTCCCTGGACACCATAGCCAAGAATACAGAGTATTTAATGCAGCCCATGCATGGGGGAAAAAAAGAGCCAATAAAGACAGTGACTACAGATGCAAAGAGGAGGCAGCAGTGGTATTGTGTCCATACAGCACAGCTGTAATTTCAGTCTCTGCATGACCCTCAGCCCAGTCTGCCCTAACACAAGTAAGTTTGCTAATGCTGCAGCTGTGGCAGAGCAAAGTGGAGATGGCAAAACCTGGTGGTAAATACCCCAAGCGAGGTTTCACAGCAAGTCAGATCAGTTTGGAGGCCAACTGGTTTTTAAGGCTAGTTTTGAGCCAGTCCACCAGCCTCTCTCATGCAGAAGCTGCACAGCCACCCCTGACACCAGTGGCCAAGAGAGGACAGGCTCAAGCCTTTGTGCAGCAGTGAGAAGCTGGTTGTCCTTGAGCCAGTCATGAAGCTCTTGTGGCTAGCATGGCACACCTCGCACGGGTTTCATGAAAACAGTACCCAACTGCCTGGATAAAAATAAACATGGGTAGGTCTGTGCGAGTGCTGTGAATATTAGGACAGCACAGCCTTATGCCAGTGATACGGTTCCATGAAAATCTCAGCCTCTCGTATGCAACCACTGTTGGAAGACGCCTTGGGTACCAAGGAAGCAGTAGTGGGAAAGAGCAAGAGTAGTATTTTGAGTGAATGTAAAAAGGTTCACTTCCACACAGGCATTTTTCTCTCAATAGCATTTTTTTTCCCCACCAATAGCAGTTCAGAACCACGCAACTGGGGGATCCCTGTGACATCTGGAGCATTTCTGAATAGGAGTTTCAGAAACCATTAAACAACACTTTTACCTCTGTGTGTACATTCCCAGGAGGAGATTGCAGTGGCCTAAGCAATGTGTGTTTGAAACTCTTGCAATTAAAACTTGATCAGCTCCACCCGCATTTCACCATCTTGTGTAAGATGGCTCCGCTTGACAGACCTTGGCAGTCTCACAGCAGTACTTCAAAGGGTGATTGAGGAACCTCCCCGTACCTCTCCACAAAGAGGTAACATGGATTTCTGATCCCCTACATGGGTTAGACATGTTACGAGTCATAACCAAGAGCACACAGCAGCCCTACCAGGTTCACCACTCTTCAGAGATGGGGGTAGGATGGACCTGGCACTAGGTACCACAGTCCTGCCCCACCAGGATGGCAACCACATGGTGCTCTTCAGCCAAAACAGAGGTGTCCAAAAGCCATCCCAAGAAAAGAACCACTGCGGGTTCCCTTTCCTTGTAGACTCTGCCAGGAAAAAGGCAGGTTTCAGAGCTGTCCTGGACCCACCACCAAAGTTAGCACAACTACCCACTGTCTTCAGCCCAGAGTGGCAATCCATCCAGCTGGAAATGGAGCTGCCTGTCTGTTGTGGTTTCAGATGGGACGGAGTTAACTTTCTTGCTAGCAGCTGGTATAGTGCTATGTTTTGGATTTGGGACAGGAATAGTGTGATAGCACACTGGTGTTTTTGGTTGCTGCTAAGCAATCAAGGACTTTTTTGCTTTCCATACCCCCTGCCATTGAGTAGGCTGGGGTGGACACAAAAAGTTGGGAGGAGACACAGCTGGGACAGCTGATCCCAACTGACCAAAGGGCTATTCCATACCATATGACATCATGTTTAGTATATAAAGCCGGGGGAAGAAGACAGAAGGGGGGGACTTTTGGAGTGATGGCATTTGTCTTCCCAAGTAAGCATTACACATGACGGAGCCCTGCTTTCCTGGAGATGGCTGAACACCTGCCTGCGATAGGAAGCAGTGAATGAATGTCTTGTTTTGCTTTGCTTGTGTGCTCAGCTTTTTCTCTACTAAACTGTCTTTATCTCAATCCACGAGGTTTTCTTTCTCGCTTTCCCCTCCTTTTTTTCCCTCTTACCCCCAACCTTCTTGGAGAGGGAAAAGGTGGGGGGGTGAGTGAGAGGCTGCATGGTTCTGGTTGCCAGCTGAGGTTAAGCCATGACACTGTCCCTTGTGAAAACTGTCCTGTCCCCATTCCATTGCCTCTGGCCATTTTTGCCCACCTGAGTAAAGCAAAGAAGGGGTGGTCACTCCTGTCCTGTAAGGCCCTTTGTGATATCCCTGAAGGAAAAATGGTAGGTTAATAATTAATGGAGCATGTAATAGTTTGTGGCCTCCAAGGAAGACACAGCCTTGCACATTGCCTGTTAACAGCTTCACTGCAAATATAAACTTTCTTGTTATTACATATAAACCTTTTTTACTTTCCCAACTGATTATTTTTATGTGCTTTGTGAGTTAAATTCATCCATCTCTTCATTAAGCAGCAGAATTAACAAATCCTGGTTTTCCACAGAGAAGCACCCTGCCTCCAAAGGGTTTCCAGCCAGCACAAACCACCATACCCCCAGCAGCATCCTTATATCCTCGCCACACTCCTGCCTACCAGCAGAAGAAAGAATAGCAAGTGCTGAGCTGGTTCCAAGCTACAAATATACTTGAGCTCTCTCTGCAACCTGTCACTCTGCAGGGACATTAATTGGTGTCTCTCCTCTATCCAGAGAGTTAGATAGAGGTCAAGTGTCATGATATCCATATTAATACAACATGTTTGAGATTTCTCCATCAGAACTGAAATTTCTTGGTGTTTGCTGGGGAGGAGAGACTGACAGAGGAAAAGATCTATGAATGGAAGAAAAAACTAATGGATACTGAAACTGTGTGGTCTCATTGCCCTTAAAAACCAGACTGATGTGGGATAGCATGCATGACCACTCCAAAACATCTTCTCGTGGCTGAAGTGGCCAGATTGCTATTTTAGCACCCTGGGTTGGAGAAAGGTACAGAAGTCCTGGTCACTTTTCTTAGAGAGGTTCTCTTTGTAAACCAAAAAAGAGGAAAAGCATCTTCATTTACTGCCTGTAACAGCCTTGACATGAGCTCTTGCAGACTCAGCACAGGAGAGGACATCAGCCTGATAATGGCAATGCAACTCCCAGCATGTCTGTCAGCCCTGCTGCTTCATCCCGGTGGGACTCCCGAAGATGAAGCTCCCTGCAGCTGTTCCTCTGAGATGGACACCCTCCTGGGCTGCAGGCCATCTTCAAGACCCAGAGGCACCCTGGAGGCACTCCATCACTGCTGAAGCACAGTTATTATTTTTTTTAATCTCTTCATTGATTTATAATTGCTCCAGGCAATAATGATCCTATGTTAGCTGTGCTCTCTTGCTGTCTTCTCTTCAACCTCCCAGGCTTTGGGACCCTCTTGTGTCTGCCTGTCTGTCTCAAAGCAGGTTTACAATTTGCAGAGCAGGAATTGTTTTGCTCTTTTTTTTTTTTTTTTTGGCACGGCATGTGGCAAACCACAGTGCATGGCAAACCATCCTGACTGGGTTGCATCAAACATCAAGGCTTCCTCTCCAGCAAAGCCATCTGTGCCACAGCAAGGCGAAGGCTGGCCTGGGTGGAGCAGGAAGCCCGGGTTTGTGGAGGTAAGCCAGGGGAAGAGGACCATCTCAGGGCAGGAAACTCTGCAAGGCTCGGCGGTGGCTCAGCAAATCTTTCTTACTCTACTTTCAAAAGTACATTTCTAAATGTGCTGCCTTGAGGCCAAAGAAATTCCCAGAACAAACATGAATTTTTCAGGAGGATGGAATGTGTCTACTGCTGTTCTCTAAGACACAAAGGAGACAAAAAAAGGCAATTTTCTGACTTCAAAGAAGATATTTTTAGTATAAACTTCCAGCAACATATGCAGACAAACACACACAAATATACTACATATAAGTACATAAACATGTATATGTGATTCCCATCACGATGTTTTGACAGAGCCTGCCCCATCATTAATCACCACAGAAGCCCGTCCTGGTAAGCCATCTTCATGTTCCTCTGCTATTAATCATTAACATTAACCACTTGAGCTGGAAGTGAAGGACTTTCTCTCCCAAGAACTACTAACCAACAAAGGGAAGAGAAAAAAAGCCAAGCAAAAAACTTGCTTTGCTTGTTAGTGAAAGCCCCGGTAATGCAATGGCTTTGTTGCCTTCTCCTGCTCGTTACTCGGAACACCTGCAGAGTCATTAGCAGGCTGTTGGGCAGGGCTGGGGAGTGGAAAATGATATACAGCACCCTTAGGGCTAATTGCATGTGCAGCCGTTCAGGTGAACAGAAAACCCATACACTTGCCCGCATCTGAAATGACAGCCTTATCCCCCATGTCACATAAACGTGATTAAGAAAATAAATATATT
>NW_009660184.1:1924301-1939655 GCF_000708025.1 Charadrius vociferus | reverse complement strand
TTCAGCTCAACCAGCTGTGGATGAGGCCCCAAGTGATGGTGCAGGCTCCTGATTTTGTGCCCTCGCCAACCACCTTCCCTCTCTGCCCGGGACATCCAGCTGGCGCAGCCAGCAGCACACAGAAAATTCAGCCCTGGTAGTTTGTGGGAGACACAGGAGTGAGGTCAGGATGGGATAGAGTGTTTTGAAGTAGCTGCAAGCTGACATAGTCATTCTCTCAGTACACTTGTCTATATGCCCATGTATGTATACTCAGAATATTACCTAAAGTCTGAAGGCTGCACACTCCTAAACAACATTGACATTAGTAATTTTTTGTGAAAATATGGAAAATATGTAATCCTCTGTTACGTGGCTTTCTGGTAAAGAAGTCTGATCTCCGCTTCTTCCAGATACTTCCATTTTGCATTGCTGCACAAGAGCGGATCCAGCCGTTTGGAAGTGGATATAACCAAATAAAAATAACTGAGGCACCGATCTCATTACTGACATATACATTATGAACATTTCCCTTCCACCAACAGTTCACACACATCTGGGGAATGATGCAGATTTTTAGCCAATTTACTACTAACCAATAAAAATACCAAACCTGGAAGAATCAAATCCACTCGAGCCCATTCATTCTCACAGCTGGACAGAAAGTGTTTGAGTAACATGGACAACCCTGTTCTCAGCTTTTCAGAAAACTGGTTCGGAAAGGAATTCAAGGGACCCTCCAACACATCCCAATGCCCTAAACTCTACCACTGGCCAAAGTCAGAAAAAATCCACAGCTGGGGTCAGACTAGGTTTCATGCATCAACAAAATGGCCCAAACAACTGGGACTGACCAACATTTTATCTGACAATTTTTTTTTTCTGATTGGATGTTTTCAGCTGCCAGCATGAGTGCACATTCTCCTCACTTCAGGCAGGTAAATATTTCCTTGCAACAGGACCATGAAAAACAGGTCCACTGTGAGTCGTTTTATCTCAGGCAAATTTTCATAATTGGACTGCATGGAACAGACTCCTCTTGTTATTGGTGTGATATCAGATAATAAAATAAATAATTTGCCACTTTTGTAAGCAGAAGGGAAACAAAACAGATTTATAGCACTGGGATTTGGAAATGCTTGTTACTTGCTTGTTTTCCATTCTGTGTCTTCTCCGGAGGTTAAACAAAAACATCACTAAGTATCTGTCTGCAAAGAGGTACAGGGGAAACAACAGTATGTATAAAATTGAGACTTCAGAGGGGAATTTCAATCAGCATATTATCAGGATATTCTGACAAAGTTTAAAATCTCCGGAGATAAAAACTGTTACTAGAACTCATGCATCTGTTTGATGCTGGTCTGTGATTGCTCTTACCAGACAAAAAGCAAGAAAGGGAAAAAAATGGATGAGCAATTTTAGAAGAAATTAAGGAACGTGAAGGAGAGGAAGGAAAGAAGACGAAGGTGCAACAAGCAGAGAAAAGCATAATAAGCACCAGGGGTGGGAAGCTAAAAGAAAATGCCTTAAAATAAGAAAGAAGGCACATACATTTCATACTGAGAGTGATGAAACCTGAGAGCCCATTACTGTAAATTCTCCATTTTGTGATGTCCTTTCTAAAAGAGTGCGTCTTAGTCAAACATCGGTGTGATTTGGGTTCAGAATGGGAGTAATGGATTCAACTTTAGTATGTGCTCAAAAAGCATATAGAAATAAAAGTAAATAAGCATAAGCTTGAGCATACTGAGTCCCCTCCATCTGCAGAGCCTCAACAAGGCAGAGTCCCTCAAGGAAAAGGACAAGTGCAGAGGGAGAGGAAAGCAGAGCTGGCTGTAGGACAGATACAGAGTCAGGCATGGCAGTGCTAGACACCCATGAAGGGGACTGCCCCACCAAGAAGATGTCAAAACAGGGTGAACCCAGCCTCAGGCCTGGGGACATCCACCTGCTCCCGGCTGTGAGGCTATTGGGAGCACCCCAAGCTGTGCAACGCACACAGCAGCACCCAGGAAAGGCTCCCTCCAGAAAATGATGATGGTCATGAAGAGCCTGAAAGCAGAAAAGCTTTCCAAGCTACAGCGTTCATGAGGGAAGCAGCCTCCATGGCTGCCCAAGACTTGCACCGGAGGTCTGAGGCCACCCATACCTCCACCTGTTCCCCAGGGACATGGGTGCTCACATTTAAGCACAGACCAACCCTGGGTGCTTCAGGGAGGTCCCTGCCCCCTGCAAGCTCTGCTCTCTCTCATCTTCTCTGGCATTTTCTGTGCTGCAAGGAGAGCACATGGCAGGGCAGAAGCTCAGCCCCTATTTTTTGTCACCTCCTGGAGGATGTTGGTTTTTTCCACGTGCTCTATAGGATGCATAGGCAAAACCATATGCCTTGCCTGGGCATCAGTAGTTGGTCGTTTAAGGTAAATGGTGCAATACCCTTCAGACTGTCGCTTGCCTGCTCTGCTGCTGTCCCAGCAGGCCACTCGATATATTAAAGTCACTAACTCAGTGGATTGCTTTGTACAAATTCAATTTAGAAGTTTCTCATTAGCTCAGAGACATGAAATGGTGAATTGAAGGTTTCAAAATTGATAAGTACAAATGTAAGAAAGATACTTTGCTTATGCCTTACTTGACTTCAATTCATCTCCCATGCTACTTTACACCTATTTTTGAGTAATATATACTGGTATAGTATTAAATGGTAAAATCTTATGAAATGGGAAAATTTCTTCATCCATTAATTCCTTGAGCACCATGTAAACCACAGAAAGAACAAAAATACTGTATTGAATAGCTCCCAAATTAAACACACTGAAATAAAAAAAAAAAAAAAAAAGCAAGACATCTTATCCAGGGAAAGCAATTTTAGAAAACCTTGGGTTTTGGAAAGCCCCTTACAATGCACACATTACATTTTAAATATAAGGAAGAACTATTACCAAAGAAATCATTACTCAAATATATCTGAAATGTTACAAACTCCAGGAGGAAATCAGAAAAGAAGAAAAATCAGGAAAAAGAAAATCAGTAACTGAGGTTGAATTTTTAAAACACATGACAGCTTCAGCCTTTTCATTGAGTCTGGATTTAAAAACTTTAAACATGAAATAAGAAAAAATACCAAGATCACAATCTACTTGGAAGCTACACGCAAAACAGAAACGTATTTGAAAAAATTTGGCATTCAGAGGCATTAAAATTATTCAGTTACTGCCATCGCTCACTGAGAAACATGACGTTCCATCACATGAGTCATCTCTGCAAGGAAATGGGCACAAAATGTACTGTGAAGCACACCAAGAAGCCACAAATACAGGACCCAAAGAGAGAGGGAGAATGTGACAACAGCGTGACATTGGCTAATATGAACTGCGACAGTGCCTTTAAGTTGGTACCTGGGACGGGCCTCAGCGAGGAGGCACCGCTGACACCTCCGCAGAGGGGACCTGCTCCAAGTGGAAAGGAGGAGACACGAGGACATTTTCCTAGCTGCTATGTGGCCTTTTTTTAGCACACCTTGGATAAATGCACCCAGTAAACCAAATTGCTGCAGCAACAGGACCCTTACAGTGTAGCTCAACTTATATAAAACATGGGAATTTTACAGGGCGACTCTGCTCTTCCTGGTGCCCACCGACTCATGGCAGGGAGGGGTATTCATGTATCTCATTTAAGGGCATTTTAGATCCCCCCGCAAAGCTGTAACTGTCTGTGGAGGGTGTTGGGCGAAGCCCTCAGCATCAGAGCAAAGGTAGGTCAACCGCCTGGAAAAAATTGCTGCTGAGCACATTGGCACATGGAGACCAGGCAAGGCAGCTCACACCAACATTGGGGTTTCTTCATGGAGGTGTTCCCTCATCTGGCTGGTCAGGTGGGTATAAATCCTCCCTCTGCTCAGGTGGGTGTAAAACTGTGCTATCTTCTCCATCTGGTCTGGAGCCCCCAACCCTCCAGGCATGCTGTCTGCTGCACTTAAAGTCCTTCTAGCCTCACTTGTTGCCAAGCTGGGAAAGTGAAACTTCGCCATCTGAAGCTCTTGTTTCCGGACTTCCCCAGAAGCAACACACCCAAAACTGCATGTACCGGCTCCAAATGACAGCTGATGCTCCTTCACAGTGGCCCCTTTTTCCTCATATGTCCCAACTAATGCCCTTAACCCCTCACACCCCAGGGGCCCCAAATGCAGAACTCATACAGGAGAACAACAGGCCAAAGACTTCCTACAGCACCAAGTACACACAGCTTATCCCACACAATCTTCCGTTGCCTGTGCGGCTGCATCCACTGAGGTGTGGTTACATGGCACAATTCAGTGCAATTCATGACCCCTTCCTGGCATTGTGCATTGCATGCCCTTTGTTGCAGACAGCTGTTCTAAGCGTGTTATGAAGTCTTCCTCAGAAAAATCCTCCATAATTTCAAAAGCTGTGATTTTCTTTATACCTTTTTTGTCCATAATCAGACTGGGAAATTGCTAGGGATTTTTTCCCCCTCCACTTTTAGAAGTCAGGATCGTGTTTTGCTTGCAAACAAAGCAGATGAATAATCTTACAGACAACCTCTTCCCTTAAGGGAACATTTTTAACTTGTTCACTTTAAGGGCTTTGCAACAAAAGTCCTTGATTAGCTAAAGAACATGTGCTAATTAGTATTTAATTATGAACTTCCTGTGCTGATCTTTCCTTTGGAAGTATTAAAAGACTTAGCCTGCCTCTTGCCATCTTTGTGGTCATTCGAAAAAATTGGCCTGCTTCGTAATGACACGGGGAAGAGCAGTGCAAAACTTGATTGTAAACCTTGTCCAGAGACAACGCAGCCTGTGTGAAAGTAGCATCTGTACGAAAAGCATCCAGGCAAAAGCAGTTTGGTTTAGTTTGGCATCTTCAATTTAAACAGGCCTGGAACAAACAGTTTGTACAAGAGTCTAGAAAACAGCAAAACTGGATGAAAGAAAAAAGCTCCAGCTGAGCGGCTTGTTACGGTGGAAAATGATAACATCTGGTCCTGCAGGTGAACGTTTATCTCCATCACCCCCCAACAAAACCCCCAAATAGTACAAGTTACATACTGTCTGTAATCCTTGTGGCTTTTGATCCCCCAGCATGAAAGAACCATATCAATTTGCAAAAGCAAGTCAAGGAGTAGACAATAAGGGGGTTTGTCTCAAATTTACCTATAGGGGTGTTCGAAAGCCCAAAGACAGTGCTGTGAGAGAAGGGACCACTTGCCTTGTCAGCGGAGAGGAACAGCAAGCCCAGCCACAGAAACAGCTTGAAGAACCATGAAGAGGCAGACTGCATCCAGCTCCTTCATGTCCTTGGCAGGTTCCCTCAAAAGCCAGACACAGCTAGGCAGGGGGGAGCATTTACATCCCCGTTCCTGTGATCTCCCAACAGCTGAGCACAGGGGAAAGCTATGGATTTCCTAACCACAAAGGATACATGTCTGGAATTAGATTCCTTGTGGGTGACAATGTAAGACCGAGAACTAAGCTCTTTTTTGAGTCATTCATCATCTCAGATGTGAGTTGTCAGCCATCTGAAGGTTTTCCACAAAAGCTACCACACAGAGTCTGTGCTCTTATCAATTCTCCAACTATAGCAGTAGAGATGTGTCAGACCCACTATTTTCACTTATTAAAACTTTCTGTCTAATTTGACAAACTGGATGAAAGTTCTAGATATAACTTAACATTAATTAATCTTCTTGCATTCTCCTAAACCTCCAGTTCAAAGCAGTACATATTGTAAACTTATTTACATTAACATTACATTACATTTACATGTAAACTTATTTACATTTGTAAACTTTTATTGTAACATAAAAGGAGAATGATCCTCTCTCATTTAAGATACCCACTGAGATCCTGCTTCCATCTTTCCCTGAACTCAAACTCAGGCCACTTCCCTGGTCTCTGAAGCATCAGAGACCTTTAAAGCGTCTATCCAGAGCATAAGTTACACATCCTCTAATTTTAGATTGAAACAATTAGCTGGAACATAATCAGGGAATGAAGAAGGCCTTTAAGACAGGTCCAGGTCCTCACCATTTTTAGATATCCAGCTCAGGGATCAGGGGCATGTGGGTTTATGGCCTTTTGGGGAAAAAACAGTGGAGCATTGAAATGCAGGAGGTCCCGTGCCTCATGAAGAGCAGAGGGTAGCAGAAAACTGGCATTGCTAGGGGTGAAGCTGCGGGAACACATCTCCTCCACAGGAGCCACTGTCCCTGCTTGAGGCTGTCCCCAGCAGAAGTCAGGGCCTGCTCAGATCTGCTGGCTGAGCTGCTCTCACACAGGCTCTCTGCCGCATTTCATTCAAATCACTCTAGTTTAGTCCAAACAGTTTAAATAGTGAGACTTGTGATTCACCGGCCCAAGCTCCCTACAAAGTCAACAGAGAGGAAAACATTTCTGTAGGGCAGCTCAGGCTCCTAAGGTCCAAATCTGGACATGCCTGCTTCTCCCTTTGCCCTGTAGAGTGTGAGGCAACTGCACTCCTGAGATGGACAGTTTAGGACAAGGTGAACAAGATGAAGGCAGACATAAGACTTTGCCAAGCTATTAGGTTCCACTACACACAAAGCTGAGCCCAGTTTGGTGGGACTGGAGATATAGGAGAGGGAAATGTCTGCAAGCAGCTGGTCAGAGTAACTGCTTCAGCTGGCAGAGCCTCCAGGAAAGGGGATGGGTGAACCATCCTCAGAAAGTATCTGAAGGAGAAGCAGCTGTCCGAGGCATCCCACTCGAGCAGAGCAAGTGACCCTGCAGTGGAGCCTGAAGGACAGGAGTGTGAGCAGCTCTGGTGCACTGGTAGCCCATGGGGAACCTTTCCAAGGCCACATGGTAGATGGCCACTCAACAGGCACATGGGGTGCCCATGGACCTAGGGCCTAGGTGCCTGTGCCTCACTGGTGTCACAGGCTCAGCTGGCCCATTTTTTCTGCATGCAGTGGGTGGGTGAGGTGCTGAGAGATCCTAGGCAGCCATTGCAGTCAGTGGAAACATAGCACATGTGGTCAATAGAGCCCTGAGAAGCACTTAGCGCATGCCAAAGTAGATACATATGTTTCATCAACTAAGCTGCAGCCTTGAGTCCTCCGCAGGCTTCGCTGTCTCCATTAGAATCACTGAATAATCAAATGCCCCATGCTGGAGGGACCTCTGGAGGTCACCTACTCTGGCCTCCTGCTCAGAGCAGGGACAGTCGGAACAAGTTGATTGTTGAGGGCCTCATCAGTTGATTGTTAAGGCTGTGGATCTGCAACCTCCCCAGGCAGCTATTGTCTATTATGATAACTTAGACATTGAGCATTGGTATCTGGTGCCAATGAGGCACCAGATCTGACTCAGGACTTCTGCAAGACCTGTGCTTACCCAGAGAGGCAGATGGAGGCCAGGCACAATATCCCAGGGCACCTAAGCTAGCAATGTATTCAGGTGGCTGAACAAACCCACAGGTATCCAAACATGGAGCCAATCTCTCACACGGTGTGAAAGGGTATTAGAAGCTGGTGCCATGGTGGGGTTAAGCGATCCCACCAACACTAGTCTTCCGCATGTCCTCTTGCACCTGCCAGACTCTGTCTGCAGAGCTCCAATGAGCTCAGTACTCAGATTCCCCTCAGCAAGCCTCTGTGAACCCAGCGAGACTGTGACTCTTACAAGATAATCAGATTCCATCAATAAAAAAATAGTAAAATAATTACAGGCTTATAAAAATCAAGATGCGATCTCTACTTTATTCTCCAGCTACCTGCTCATCGTCCCAGACCAGGCAGGGATTAAAGACTGCAAAACACAAACAACCCTGAAATCCCGTGCCGTGGACAGTTAATGAGCTGTGCTGCTTCCCTCATCTTGAGGCTCGAGAATTCTTCGCTGACATATTATGCAGTTCCACCAAACATTGTTTGGCTAGGAAAGAGCCAGAGTGCTTTCAAACCTCAATGGGAATGGAACTAACTGCATTTCAAAATGGTTCACAAGACCGTGTTAAAAGCTTTGCTGGTGGCATAGGACCAGGTCTATACTCCTGTACAGAAATATATAACTGAAGTGAAATTTGCACATGGTTATTTAGGCCAGTATGAGAGAAAGCCTATTCTTGGCCGTAAAATGGGACAATCAGCTGAAATCAGTGGGAATTGTGCTCGAGTACTGCAGTGCAGGGATGAAAAATTACAGGCATGGTAGAAATCTGTAATGTATTTACTGGGGGGGAAGCTGAAGGCACAACTCTAGTCCTACTCACCATTCCTTTTAATAAAAGTGCATCAGTATTTGCTTTTCACAAACCTGTTATGCAAAGAGTACTAAAGAGATCTTTGAGTCATGTGAGGAGAGTCCAGCTCCTCTAGGACCTCCGGCAACTTAGATACTTTGCATAACTTTTAACAGTAATGCATAACTAAAGAGGGGAAAGGAGTATCAGGTGTTAATGGGTGTAACTCCACTAATTTCAATAAATTACAGCCCTAACTCCAGGCCCCAATTAAACACACGGGATTTTTTTAGTGAACTAGGTGCAGAAAATAAACAAGTCTTTTCTATAGCTTTTAGGAAGATGAAGTATTCAGGTTCTGGTTTTCCAAAGCTATTTACTCCCAGACAAAAGGCAGGGAGTAAAAGTGAGACATCTGAGTCTAAGAAAACAGCAGCAAACTGAAAAGAGAGTTCAGAATGGAAACACTTGGAAAATCTTCTTTGTCCAGCAACTCGTGCTCTAGGTATAATATTCTGGCCCTGAAACTAAAGCTGAAGGAGATTTTATTACCAATGCAGCTGCATTTATAATTAGACAGTGAAAAGCAGTAGGAAAAAATAGCATAGGAACAATTTTGGGGACTGCATGACCTAATAGCTGCTTTTCAACTCTAATATCAATGATTCTGTGCTCTAGTTTCCTTCATCAACTGACTGGGGACTGTTTTTCAAGTCGTTAGGAAACTAGGAACATACCAATTTTCTTTCAGAATCAAGAGAAATGGCACAGATAAGAAAAAAGATGGAGGTTTTACCTAAACTGATTGTGCACTGTTTAAACTCGACTGATGCAGTGGCCATGCCTGTTTTGCTACTGCTAGATGGGAGAGAGGAATCAGACCCCATATGACATTTCCAGACAGCAAGTTACAGACGAAACTTGTAGAAGTGGCAGGTCTTTGTGTTTCCATAGCAACCCAAGCTGCAGTTGTCAGTAATTAAAATTAACTCCATAGTTTTATTAGAACGCCAGGAGTTGCCTTCTCAGATGATGGAGACAAAGCAGAATCCACCATATCTGCGAAAATGATAGATTTCTGTATGCAGCTCTGTCATTCCTACGGCGGCGTTCAGCTACATTGCGCCCTATCCCTTTGTCACTCGCTGCACTGTTTCGGCATCAATTTGACCATCAGTGGGAAATGTTATCTAGAAGATTTTAACCCAACTCCCACAGCAAGCCCAGAGCTTTGCAGATGCATGCTGCTGCTGTCACATGGTTCTCCTGCCTGGGTTGTCCCAGGTATGTCCTCCTCCCTCCACAGCCTGCTGCCCGCTGTAGGTGAGGAAGGTGAGAGAACAACAGCCTTTCTCCAGATCAGGTTCACCTAGAGCCCATCAGCCACTGAGTTCAGGGCCAGTGAGAAAGTGCATCCTGTGAGTCCTAAAAGCTGGACAGAAAAACCCATTGAGGTGGGTCTTGCCAGGCTCTGACATGGCTGTAGGGTGACTCCTTTCACTCCCAGCGAGCTGGCACCCCCGAACTGCAATCCCCAAAGCAATCGTCTCTACCATGTAGCATGGGCATGGGCAGGGGGTGCGGACTGCAGCAAACGGTGCTGCTGTTCGGGAGGGGAATGTTACAGCCCTCCAACCCTCCCCAGCCATCTGCTCTTACAAAAAGCTCCCTGGCAAAGTGCTCGTCATACAGAATATATCTGCATCTTAAGCAAAGGGAACGGGGGAGAAAGTCCAGCACTAAGTCCAGCGTTGCTGCAGCCAGATCATTTCTGGCTCTGTCCTGGACCTTCCCCCACCAGCTGTCTGCAAAACAGAGTTTGGGAACGCATGCTGAGATGGTTCATTGCAGGACTTTTCCCTAATGTGACTGGTAGACTGATTTGACTAGACTGCACAGCGCTTGGCTCTCTCCAGCCCACAGATTCTCCAGCACTAGCCCGGATAGCTTTGCAACCTCACATGCCCTCATGTTAAATATCAGCAAAACACACCACCAGGATCATGTGGAAAAACCACTGCTGTGGTGGGCTGCAGCACTTTGCTCATTTTCCTTTAGACCAGTGGAACTGGAAAAACAAAGTAAAAATAATAACCATGTTTTTATGGCCAACGTTCCCTTCTCGGGCCCCGGTGGAGAGCCAGGGCCAAGTGCTGTTCAGCGTAGATGCAGTCGGTCTGCTCCGGAGGGAGCAGAACGGACATGAGCCAGTCTGTGCTCCTTGGCCTCCCACCCGAAAATCAGTCCTTGGCTCTCTTATTCAGTAGTAGGGATGTATCCATAGAGAGTACCCAAAACCCGTCTTGCCTCCAAAAAACTCCTTAACTTAATAGAAAAGTAAATTATTTTGCTTCTCAGAGACAGATTATATTTTCCAACTGGCTAAGCATAAATTGAAATTCATCTCTTAGGACTATAGCCTACCAGCAGCTAGCATGTCCAGCAAAACAGATTCTCATTTGTTGCTCTTCAAGTTGTTAGGAAAGCTAAAAGGAAGGGTTATAGTAATAAAAAAACATTTTCCTAACGTCTACCCTGGAATGATAGCTGGTAACAGCAAAAGAAGCAGTTGCATTTCATTGTAGTAAATCAAATAAGGCAGGAAGTTGTAACACCGATTATTTATATCTTTAGAATGAATGGGAATACAAAAATACATACACACGTGTATCACAAGCTCAGTAATAACATCAAAACTATATGCAGAGAGTTATATACTGTTGTCTGGTAGCAAAGGTAATATCCATGATTAGCATGATGTCTCCTACCAAAAATATCATTGACAAATACTGTCAAATCTCAAGGGGGCTTCTATGGAAACCATTGACTTCAACAAAAAAAGGCTCAACTGGAAGTGTCTGGGTTTAAAATCTTTTTTAAACACAGTTTGAAGCAAAATTTTGTTGCTTTTTAAGTTTGGAAATCAGCTTTCTGACTCTGTTTGCTCATTTCCTCTTATTTAGACAAGAAATACCTGGGAAGTTTTGCTCTTCCTAATTTTTACCCCAGAAAGCCTCAAAACATCAGTTCAAGAATCACTCACAGGGCAGCCCAGAAGTGTCCCAGGGCTGTGATTCAGTAACCCATCCTGCAGACTGAACAACCCAGTCCCACTATGGTTATTGTTCACCACTTCCAGCTCTGTTTTCATGCTGAAACAAAACTCCAGTACAGGCGCAAACCACATTTTCCAGGAATGTCTGTACAAGCGGTGCTACGCGGTGGTGAGCATTCAGGGCATGTGAACAAGAAGGCTCCTGGTGCTTTGGAATCAAAGTAATGTTTAAAAGCCTCGGCCATCCTTTCTTGCAGCTCATTATACAATGCTATCAATAATCAAAATCCTGCCGGGAGTCAGGATATTTTTCAAAATGAGGTCGTGTTGCTCGGGCGTTGTGTTGGGGTTATATTGCTGTGCTACTGCGTCTGACTGCTTCCGTTCCCTCCCGCTTGAAACTTGATAAGATCACAGTGGGAAATGGAGCATAAAATGGATAAACAATGGCATTACTTGGTGAGAAATGCACACAGGAATAGAGGAAATCCTACATTTCCTTATGAAGATAACTTTTCAAATAAGACTTTAAGCAAACACGCAGGTCCTAGTCACAAGGAGAGGCTGAGGTGAGCCAGACATGAGCCCCTATGTTTCTGCGAGTTGTAAAGGGGCATTTAAGCCTTATTTAAGAGGTGTCTAACAAGTGCCAGAGCAGAAATCCACATTTAGACATCGGGTGCAAAGAGCTTAATGCTGATGAGCCTTAAACTCCTACCTCAACACACTGGTGCAGGCTGCACAGGAACCTTGCTGGCCGCTTCACCGCAGCACTGTGCCTCTGACGGGGGAAAATGTCTTTGGGAAGTCTCCCCAAGATTGCTAAACATGCCCCACACACGGGTAGGAGTGACCTCTGCCACCTCCAACAACAGGGTGACACTGCTGCTTGTGCCCCTCAGGCAATGCAGAGTGCGTGTGCTGCCAGAAATCTGTGCAAACACGGCACCACCTCAAAATCTACCCCATGAGCGAGATTTCCGCATGGGGAAAGAAGGTATATGCAGGAAAGAAGGATGTGTAGGTAACCCCATCCCAGCCCATCTGGACAAGGGGTCATCAGGACAGCTCGCGGTTTTAAAATGAAGCACATGCTCACGTGTTTTGTTAGAAACCCTCATCATGTGAGCAGCAGCACAGCTTTCCCAAAGCAAACTGTCTGGAAAGATGCCCAGCTCTCTGAGCATAGGATCCACGCTGTTTTTAAGGGATTTATTCCAGGGACTTTTCACATGTATCACATCAGTCCTGCCACTTCACTGGTTCTTTGCTTGTTATTATTGCGATCATTCACTCTTTGTAAGACGCACAGCCTCCCGAGCTGCTGAAAGACAAAGCCACAACAGGGAGTGAAAGGCATGTCTGATGTAGGCTGCCTTCAAGGACTTTCTCTACTCCAGAAAGATCCCAGGAGCACAGTGGCGCTGGTGGGGACCAGGGATTGTGCATGGGTGGGACTCAACTGGCCAAATGCAAACATTGTCTCCTGCTGTAGGCACCACGAATTCCCTTTATAGTCAGTGGAGGTAAACTCATCTCGTCCCATGCACACACTGAGGAGCTTCTGAATGAATCAGTTGTAAAGTCAGGATCAGCACAGAGAAATCCACAACTGCCTGTGCAGAGGTGTTTGGTGCAGTAGGACACAAGGATACATGAACCGACCACCTGAAGTTAGGGAAGACCAAGCTCATCTCATGCAACCTCGGGTTTAATATTACAGATTTCACCAAAACAGAGTGGGATTGAGATTCAAACACCTTCATGCAGGTACCCACATGCCCAACACTCTTTTCTTTCATCTCGGGGAGAGCTACAAATTGCGGAGCCAGGTATTACCCTGCCAATTTGCTTTGACCAGGTAAAATTCAAGCCAACAAAATCCTTCCCAGTGATTGGAAAGCAGCCATCTCTGCACAGCGTGATGGAGGTAGGAAGGAGAGGGGAACCCCAACCCTCACCACCATCACTCGGGGAGCCCAGTGCTGCAAATACCTTCTCCACTCATCCTGTGCAGGAGGATGCATTCAGCAGCAGTGGGTGTGAGTGGTGCTGGTGGAAGCAGCCAAGCATGCCCAAACTCTGGCAATGCAACTGTGCTGCCTGGTAGAAGTGGAAAGAGGGTTAACGGCAAGAAAAATTTAAAGATGTGGCTTCAAAGCCTAAGCATCTGCTCTGAAAGTGTTAAACCTGTTCTCTGTGCCTCTCTGGCCTGTCAATAGTGATAAAATTGCCTCCTTTCTTCCTGCATTTTCGATACCCTGCTACACAGTGGGATTCCAAGGTGCAAACGCAGCTTCTCTAGGGCTTTATATGTTTTGTCATGGTTGGCTGCATTTTTCAGAGCTCTTCCTTTTAACTTCATTAAACTTGAATAAAAAAGGGTCTATTAAAAAATGCAAAGGACTCATTTTTCAAAATCAACTCTAGCCTTCGATTTTGCAAGGTTAAAGCACTGTTTCTTTCATTTGGTTTAATCCCAACTGCAAATGAAAGGAAGAAACGCTGTTGCAGATTAACCGGGAACATAAATGCCTCAGGACCAAGCACAACAGCCCAACAGAACCACCTGCCCAATTAGCCAAGCTGGGCTCTCCATGGTTAGAGGTCGTGGTCTCTGAGGAAGCCATCATCTCAACAGAGCCATTCAGAACAAGAGCCTAACTCCTGTGCTCCAGTGCACCTTTTGCAGAGCCCTTTCTTGCCCTAACTGCCATTAATTGACCGAGGTTGAATCCATCAGTCAGCTGTATAAATATCCTCTCATGTGCTAAAATTTTTCCCAGCTGCTATTAACTTTTAAAATACCATTTGGCCAGATTTTCAGGAATTGGGGCCAGAGCAATCAGATATCTTCCAACCAGACAAGATGGAAATTTTTGGGTTAGGTTTGGTTTCACAACTGAACACCCATTTTCAAAGTGGACCTTGTCTCTCAGGCTTCTAAGTCACTTAGGCTATTTTTAAAAGGTTACCAAAGAATAAAAGCCTCATATTTTAAAGAGCTCAGTGCACGGGGTTGGACATGGACTGTTGCAAATTGTCAGTGCTCTCCTCATGTCAACGGTGCAGGCAATGACATTGGACTTGGGCAGCCAGCCAGGAGGTGCACAAAAGCCCAGGTTTTCTTGAGGCTTTGAGGCACTTGTATAGGTCCCTGAAATGACAGCTTGGGTTCCTGGGGAAGGCATCCAAGGTGCACAGACAAACAGACAGCGGAGGGGACTCTGCCAGGAAACTGCAACGTCTCCAAAGTTGAAAAGACCATTGTCAATAAGCTTGGGGTATGTACTTGAACTTACTGCTTTAAAAAAAAAACAACACCTTTTTCACCAGCCTTATTAATCCCTGTTGCTGCACACAAAAATATGAGCGTAAGATGTCAAACTAGTCAACACAGTGTTTTTAAACTCACGGTAACAGCCACCAGAGTAGCTGTTTTGTCTAATATTTTACTTCAAGCAGAGAAGAGCATAGCAGCATTCCTGTCTTGGCATATCATGTAACACAGCAAAAGTCTTCAACAGCTTTTAAGCTTTTTTTTGGTGTGAAGCATTCAAAGCAAAGTGATCAAAGAGCAGGAAATACATGACACCTGCTCATTCCCTATAGCTGATGGAAACTGGGGGTTGGTTTCTGTTGTCATTGGCTTCTGCTCATTTCCTGCTCCAGCCCAGAAAAACAAGTTTTTTATGACTGCTTAGGAGGAGGAATCAGTTCAAATGCTTCAGACCTAAAATCAGATCTGCAGCTGACCCTCCCTGAATTAAAGTGAATATCCTTCATCACCAGAAACGTCACCCAATGCTCTAAAAACTGTTTGTCATTTAAACCATGTTCTCTTTGTCTGAACCCTCTGTGTATACTTCAATTCTCATGGCAGAACTGTACAGCCAACATCTTTTGTTAAGCTGACTTTTTAAGGCAGAGAAATGGAGGCAGGAAAGCAAAACAGCTTCCCTCAGCCCCCTAGGGGTGGCTAGGCCCAGTTAGCCCACACTAGTTGCCTTCGGTAACAAGTGGGGGGAAACCGAGGCATGTGCAGCACAATTCAGCTCTCCCAAGACACGGACCACCTTGGGAAGTGCCCGTCTCTTT
>NW_009660184.1:1881013-1924289 GCF_000708025.1 Charadrius vociferus | reverse complement strand
GGTGAGGTGTTTCACCGATGGCGCCTGTTGTGTTTGAACTTCAGATTGCTGGAGAATTATGGCAGAGCTGAACACAGCCTAAAGTGGCTTTTAAAATGCCATGCTGTTTGGCCGGGGTGGTCACTTTGCTTTCTGTGACCATTAAATTGGAAGCCAGTATGAAAATATTCCATTGCAAATGCCAGGGGTTTGTTATTTGGAGGTTTTCATTCAACTCACAGAAACTTAACTATCCTGCAGACCTTGATGAGCCCAAGCAACGACGCTTTCTGGAGATCATGCCTCCTGGTTCCCTCACCAACCTATTCTTTGTGCATACAAAATTGCCCTTGAAAGTGGTAATGAGCGCAGAAGCTTCTCTTCTTGTGGCATCTGGGAATACTTCACTTCAGCTTCCTTATGGAAGCTGAATTATGTTGGAGTGATATTTGTAAAGCATTTTCTTAGATGCTGTCTAATGAAGTGCACTATCAAACAATCTTTTTAAGCAAAAAAACCAAATGGTAGACTTTTCCTGAGCACCAAACTCACTGTAGTACATTCAATGGGCTCCTACTGTGGGTTGAATATTGGAAATACATTTCCAAAATGGGGATGGGGGGGTAGGGAAGGAAGAAAAAAAGAAGTTTTCTTATACATGAGCAATGGAAGTTATAAAATTTCTCCCCATTTGAAGGAAAATTAGAGCTTAGATCTTCCAGCTGCCACTAATTCACTTGTAACAAAGCATGATCAATTATTGCTATAAACAAAGCACATTCCAAAACAATTGTAGCTGAGGCAATAAAACCACCCGTTAGAACAGACACGTTGGACAGGCTCCAGTCAGTCTCATTTAGGTGAGTAATTTAGGCAAAGCTCCACTGCAATTTTAGGCATCTGGCCCAGCAGGGGAGGGGGAAGAAGACAGTTCAGGCGGGCAGATAAACCCCTTTGGATTCTTCTTCTGGAGCCAGCGGAGAAGGTTGGGTGCTGCTGAAGATGTGCAGGGAGATGCAGGCAGCCCTGCACCGGTGCCTGTCTGGGCTGCATGGGGCAGGGGGATGCGGTCCTGCCATGCCATAGCCCAGCAGGTCGAGAGACCACCTGGGAGATGCCACAACCATGAGGGTGGGCAGCACGCAGCCTCAACAGGGCTCAGCTCCACATTGTCTCCTCTAGGCTACAGGCGGACAGCTGGGGAGCTCGGGTCACCTTCCTTCTCAGAGCCTACACAGGGGAGGTCTCTAAGGGCGGTTGACTAACCCTGCACATGTGTACATGGCCAGAGCATGTCCCACCATCAGATTCTCACTGGGGTTCCTCTGGCACAGCTTTGACTCGGGACAGCTAGTACTTTCACAGCACCCAGGCAAGGCTTGGGGCTGGCATAGGCCACAGCGGGGTACAGTCGTCGCATTTTGGAGAGTAAGGGAATATAGCTATATGGATGCAAGCTCTGCTGTGCCAGTTGTCCTCAACACAAAAGAACAGTTCCTGGCACATGTATTTGTTTGTTCAGACATAGCCACAACCAAAGCAGGGTATAGCAGCCCAGCTCCCTTCCTTCTAGAAGTGTACCTAACCCCAAGGCTTGAGTGAGGTGTCTTCTAATCTGCGCTTCACCTGGGCTCACGACACTTGTCTGCATGGCTACAAAGCAGCTCAGTTTTGGCAGGAGCAGTGGCAAGTGCAGTCACCCAGGAAACCCCATGGCCTAGCAGTTAGAACAATTACAAAGTATTAATGTAGGTACAATGTCACATAACTTTGCCACAAGTGAAGTCCCTGGAGGAATGCCTCAAGCACTAGACTATAACCTGAAGACTGATAGCTATCACCATCCCAAATCCAACTTCAGTCCAACTACACAACCTCAGGTAACTATTTAGGCTTCTCTGGTGTCAGGTCAGGTGGCTCTTTGCCCAGCCCTGGACCACAAAATCCTTTGAGGTGACCTGCTCCTGAGAACAGGCACATCTATACGCACCTGAGCAAATAACATTATAGCCACCCAAGGAGCTTCTAGGCTGAGGGCAGAGATGTGTCCAGGATGTCCTGGAAGGCAGATGGACAGGTTTGTCAGAGGCTTGGATTGGGTTCAGAGTGGTGGGAACCCTGCCAACATGACAAGAGGAGGTCTTCCTTGGATGGTACTCAAAATACAGCTAAAGTCAGATATTATTATTAAATGCAGAGCAGCCATCTAAGCCTTGATACCGACCAGCAATAGGTGGAAACAAGAAGGTGTAAGAAATGTGGGAAGCATGAACTGCTCCCACCCTTCCAGCTCCTCCAGCAATCAGCAGTTTGGAGACTTCTTGGCCTTGGGGATACATCTGACTTTTGTGCTTGGTTGACACAGCTGACTGTATCTTCCAGAGTCTCTGTGCTTTTTACCACTACAAAATTTTTTTCACAACTTCCATGATTTAACCATATGTATGTGTGAAAAGTTCTTCCTTTTTCTTGTTTGAAATTTTCTGCTAATAACACCTTATATTCTGATGGTATCTGTATTATAACAAATAGTGAATAATTATCCTTTATTCACCTCCTCTGACCATTTGACATTACCCCTCAATCATCTCTTCCTGGTGTTGAAAGTCTAGTCTATTAAGTATTTCCTGCTGTAGAAGCTGTTTGATATTTCTGGTTGATGCCTTTCTCTGCAACTTTTCATGTTCTACGGTATCTTTGTTCAAAATGGAGTGACCAGAATGTACACAGCATCCCATGGATTTATGATGTATGCAGAATGATGGGTTTGGCTGTTGTCTTTTCCCTTCTTATTATATAAACTATAAATCCCAGCGTATTAAAGAATGTCTGAACACAGCTGAGTTCTCAGATGAGTTCAAAGTGGGGCTCACACTCTGAGTATTAACTGGAGGCCATTGTGTGTGGGTACACTTTTCCACAGGCATAATTTAGAGACCAGTTTTGAAAGCTTGACTCAAAACCATTGGTATGACGCATCAAATACATCTTTGAGAAGGGTTTTCAAGAATGATCCTTTATCAGGAATTCCTGCAGGCAATTTACCAAAAAAGAGCCACATCACTTTTGAGATTAGTTTGTTTAACATCAGGATTTACTCCATAAAAATAAATGCCTTCTTGTTTCACGGATCTCCTTCCTGGATGTGTTCCAGCTTGCAGCTGCTGACTTCAAAGGCAAAAATAAACGCTGATTGTGTGGCTGGGTACTCCTGCAGGTCCAGGACATATGGCACTCATCTCTACTGTGGGTTGATGCTCAGTCCCAGACCAGCCTCAGGTCCAGCCTCTCCAGTGTCCCTACAAATCCAAGCTCATTGGCAAACTTTGCACGGAGTTCTGAGCTCTGTGGAGAGCAGAAGTTGCGGGGCTCAAACTCTGTCAGCAAGGAGCTGCGGTCACAGAAGCAAAACCCACCATGGCTTTGCTGAGCTTTTCATTTTATGGTTCAGTGTGGGCACTGTGTACCTCAGCTGTGTGTTTCCTCCAGACGTGCTGCCAGAGTGGGCAAAAAGCATGCAGGACATGAGGCTCATTACGTTCAAACCTGGCAGTAGACCCGTACTTCATCTACCAGGAGGACCACAGTGAGTGGAAACTTCTTGGGCTTCACACAAAAGTTGTTCAGATTAACAGAAAGTCTCTTTTGCATTTGAACAACTCATAATTGCAACTGACTGCAAAACTGCTAACTGAAGCCCAAACTATCATGCTTGTGGAGACCTGCCTCAGCAGGTGAGTTGCATCCACACCAACCAGGATCTGTTGTCCCCATTGCAAACAAAAACCACCCTGGCTCCCTAAGCAGGTGAGGTTCAGTTTGCAGGGCTGGCAGATGGAAGGAGGGAAAGGAGGAATCCCTGTCCTTATCAATGAGCATATGTGATCAAAGACCACCTGAAACACCTTGAGCACTGAGTATCCCAGCAGTCTTTTCTGGCAGTAAGCCACCCTTTGGAAACACAATTTATTTCTCTCATAGTTAGGTGTTGCATAAGTGCTGATTACATTGACCTAAATATTTTTGCTCCCTGCTTTTGTGTACTATCCACCAGCTAGCTTCAGACACAGGTTTAGAGTCATCTTTTAGCTCGTACTCTTCAGCCCTGCCAGTTTGAAAATAGCAACAGTATTGCAAGTCCTGCTACAACAGGTCAAAGTTTTGGGATGTTGCTTTTTTGTTATCCAGGCTATTTTTAAAAAATATATACCTGTAGAATGGGAAATATCTGATTTGTGAAAGTCAAATTAATCTAGGACACACACCCTGCTTGTCAGCGTCCTTCTGGAAAAAAAAAAAAGATAAATCAACAGAACCTTTTAGTTCAGATGCCATTTACTAAAATGCAACATTCACATTGTCTGCAAATAGCAGCCAGCTGAAACTTGTTGGAAGATTAAGTTTCAATTACAGCTGACATTTCCAAAACACCGTGTGATAGAAAAGCCATTCATATCCCCAAACCCAGACAGTCATCTCACATCTCCTGTTTCTGGGCATCATCTGTTCAAAGGGTCATGGCTGGCAAAAGCCACTGAAGAGATACAGTCGCTGACATTTTTGTGCGCCGGCAATCATGGGACTCATCAACACTGCAGTCAAATAAGGAGAGCAATCACAGCGCTCTCAGCAGCTTGCAGGATGCTCTAGTGTTAAGCACACATCGAAGCTAGTGTGATTTCAAGGGAGATATTTGTATTGTACAGGCAAGAGAGCTATATTTACATACTTCCCTATTACTTACTGTAGAGGAAATGGGGAGAGAAGAGAAAGGAGCTCACCAACAGGTACTGGTGGTTTGGGGAAGAAAGGTGTGCCTAGATGTTTGAGTGTTGTTTTTTCATTTCTCACAGACCTCCTATGAGTGTCGGGCAAGCTGTTTACTCCAAGGTTAACAGAGGACTACAGGAAGGCTTAGACAGGGGTGGGTGGCTCTGGTTCTTGTCCTTCAGGGCTTCCCAGGCTCTTGTGAGCAGGATCCGCCAGTGACCCACATGGGTATTGAGAGCATCTTCACAGGGTAACTTCTTGTTAGGGGGTTTTGAGGCTACTTTCCAGTGAAATACCTGCAAGTCTCAGCCACGCAACCAAAAAAGAAAAAAAAAAGGGGGGGGAGAGGCTGGGGGGTTGGGCTGTGCGCCTAAAATGGAGAGATCAGGCTTGTATACCGAGAGGCCAGCAAGTCTCCAGTGATGTCCTGAGCTTGTACTGGCAGTCTGAGCATCACCATCCCTGAATTCCCCTGCTGTTTCCCTGGAGGGTCTGGGGGGAAGTACCTGGGTGGGTTTCACAGCTCGTGCCTGCCCTGTCGCCACACGCAGCTGGGCTGGTTCTGGGGCAGCGTGTTTGGATACGCCTGTACCAACTGCAGTGTGGACGGGCCCTTGAATCGTGCATTTATGCCTGGGGTGATCTACTGATTATAGCCAATATAACCAGCAGCCTCTTGCACGAGAGGGTCTTGGCCTGTCACTTGGGCTGCTAGATGCTACCAAAATGTCCATTTGAAATAACTCTGGTTATAAGAACATGGTATCCCTGAAGGTGCATTCTGAGCGTTTCTTGTATGGCTGCAAGCCCTTTGGCAAATGGGACCCTTCCAAGGAATGGATTCCTTCCTCTGCGTGAGTGTGGTCATATGAGTCACAAAAATGTTATCTAAACCTGCCAAGAGTGGAGCAGATTTGTGCTATCCAGCATATAACTAAAAATAAAGGAAAAGAGTAATAAAGCTACAGGAGGAAGACTTGATGCCAGGAATTTTCTTGTAATATGCCCTCAACTGGACTAAGCAGCTTCTAATGCCACTGGTTTAAATGGCTTTGAAGGACAAGCTCTAGGGTTAGGTAAAGGGCTGTTCTTAATCTGACTTACTTGAAGATTCAGAGCACACATCTGTCTTACAGCTGCAATAGAATGTTTATCTTCATCTTTGTGACAGGAGAATTATAAGATCAACTGAAAAAAATGCATACATATGTTATGCCCATCTCCCCTTTGCCTTGAAAAATGATAAATATTCTAAAACTCCAAAGCGCTATTTTTTAGCTAAAAGATCTCTTGACAAGCAGAAATTTTACAAAACTACCCTGATATGGGAACAGGAGCTGAACGCCTTCATTTTGGGAAGAGATCTTATTTGGGGAGAGGACTTCTCAGAGGACTGGTGTCTGTCTTTTAAGGCTGTTCTGTACTATTTACGCTTTTCAGACCATCACTAAAATGATCCGACCCCTGCGTCCAACACAGCTACTGAGGCATCTCATCTTCCAAACACCTGACAACGCTTGGCACTATTGAGATGCATTTCCCAGCTATGTGAAGTTCCTCAAACCATCTTATAATACATGTATCGCATTAACCGTTGCACCGATGAGTATTTCCTACCATTTTCTTTCTCTCCCAGATTTCCTGCCTGGTAGCATTTAGCACTATTCAGATGACTTTGTACATAAATGTTAAGTGCTGATAGTGTACACAGCAGGGCTATTACTACCAGCTCCTTTCTCCGAGAGAGACTGATCTACAACCACAGCGGACATTTCTCTCTCTGACACCGCCTTTATGATCATGGTAAAGTGCCTTTCATCCCAGGATGCTTTTAAAATAAGAGTCCTGACCCAAACACCATGAGAGTGGTTGGGTAGCTTTGCACACTGTGAACAGCAAGACCCAGGAGCCCCTCTATATCTGCATCCGACACCAGGATGAAATACAGATGGGCTACAAATCACCCTCCCACAAGTAGGCTTCAACAGGAGGGAAATCAGGTTGCACAGACGTGTTTCAGCCTGATAGAAACGATCAAGAGATCAGGACCTCAGGGCTGGGCTGGTTTATATTCTGCACACAGTTATTGCTTTCCGCAAACTTTGGACACAGCGCTGCTACTAACGTGCATCCGTGCAGCTTTGGTGCACCTGCTCCGAAGGAGAAGGAAAGTGGTGGGGTAGGTAATGGAGATGAGCTGAAAGCCCAAGGGGATATTTAATGCCCATGTATGACAGATAAAAGTCAAAACGCAAAATCAACTCCCGTTTGTGCTTTATTCTTATGGAGGGTCTTGAAAAGCCAAAGTGATCTTGCTGGGACTCTGGTCTGAGCTTTGATGGGCTTAGATGAGATGTGATGCTTGAGGCCACTAAACTACCATGTTTACTTCTGCTGTTTCTTCTTCTGTAAAACCTCCACAGTGCTTGCTTTAAAAAATGTGTTTAAGAATACCATTCTTAAATGAATATAAACAAAATATACCTCATTATAGGAAAGGAAGCTGATTTACTGGAATATGTATGATAAGCAGTAGCTTGGGCCTTTTCCTCTAATAATTTGAGTGTGAATACACAGAACATTCACTTGTTTGTTTCTTTATAATAGTCATTAGCAAGTATTTGGAAACAAAATGGTACAGCATTTCCTACCTTAGGCTGACCCTTTTTTTGATACCACACGCATAGTCCAGTGCTTTCCACTAATACGATAATTACTTTTATTGTAGAGCCATATGCAGCTTGTTGTGATACCATTAAGAAAGGAGCTCACCAAAGAACGTGATGCAGTCGTTGCCAAGGGACCAGAGATGTGCGACCTCAAACAAGGTGCTCAGCTTTTCTCCAATTAGGAGCCAAATGGGTGTATTTACAATACATTGCAAAAGAAATGAGTTTCAAATACAACCCATGGCTAACTGAATAACATTGAAAAAGCTGCTGCTAGACCCTGTATTCATATGATACAAGCAGCAGAAATCCATTTCAATAGCTAAATGTCAAGAAGTACATCTATTCTTACAGTCATATTTCTAACTATTTAAAAAAAAACATTTCTGCTAACAAAAGGATAATTTTTAGCATGATCCTCATGCATGTTCTAAAACCACTTATGTGTCTTCTTGACCCACGAAACCAACATTTTCCAAACTATTCCAAATGGAGTCATCATTAATTTATACAGCACCTTAATTTATACATTTCTGCACTCTTCTAACCAGTATCTCACATCTCTCCTTCCCTACTCTGCATTAAATCAAGAAAAATAGACAATTTACTTCCAACTGGAGGAATTCAGTGCATTACCAGGAAAATAAATGTACATGATTTCACTGGACCCTTCCATTAAAGCCTGCAGCCGTTTCTCCAGAGATGTCAGCATACATACCAAACAAATGATATCAGCCAAAAATCCCTTATCAGCATGCTCAGACTTACTAGTCTAGCCTGCAAACTGCAGCAAACACAGTAATTGATTAAATGTCAGGAAGAAGTTCATCCTTATTGTTTCCCCGCCTCAGATGAGAAAACGAAGCATTGCAGGCTTATAAATTTGTCATTAGCCATAGTCAAAGGCGAGCCGTGTGAGCTCCTCGCCCAGCACTGCCTGCCTGCCTGAACAGTAAATGAGCAGAAGAGGCTGTTGATGGCATACGGCTTGCAAGCAAGTGGCATTTCTTTAACAAGCCTCTGTCAGACACACACAGTGTTATACAAATACAAGCATTTCAGATACCTCACTCTCCTGCTTCGTGCATCCATCAGAAGCTGTGAGGATCTATAATTTATTGTCTGCCCCTCTGTGGCATCAAGAAGCCCTGTTTTTCACCCAGGAGGGCACTATGCCTGCATTTCCCTACCCCACAGTCTTCTACCTTGTGCTTCACTCCAATATAGCTGAGTTAACTTCATTCTTGTTTCTCTGCCTGTGGCACATGGGGCTCATAGCATCCTACTATGCAATGCCCCAGGGCTGAACCTCAGTAAGTGAGTGAGACCACCATCTCTCAAACATGGCAACATCTCCAGCTTAGGAGCAGCAAGCATAGCCTTCCTCTCCACCATAGCCTCTCCCAAACCAGGGTGTGCCCACCTCAGTAGCTGAAAAGGTTTTCAAAAGTCCAAGTAGACCCAGAGATGCTGCAAGGCCATATTCCTAGTGTGCCTGTCTCCAGGCAGTGTGTAGGAACAAAAGAAGGGCCATGCTGGGTAGGTCAAATGACCCCAATAGTACATGCTGTTTAAGGAGAGTATGGAAATCTGGCCACTTTCTCTAGTACATTCTCCTTGTTCTACTCCCAGCATCCACAAATTTTATATTAGAGATTTTAAACAGTAAAGCCCTACCCTACTGAATGTCCTCTATTCGCTGATGGGGTTGCTGAATGGTAGTTCAGCCTTCATCATTGCCCAGTGCTAACTCTTCTCCATCCTGGAAAGTAGCCATTAAGCCCTGGCCTGTCCTTCCCATTTGTCAACCAACTTTCAGCCTGTAACAGGACTTTCCTCCAGTCCTGTGGCGATTTACTTCCTTGAGCAACGTTTGGTGGATATCAAAGTAGTTACCCAACTAAGTACCTTATATCCACTGGATCCGCTCTATCTACATGCTTCCTAACACTTTTCCAACACTACAGCAGGATGCTGGGGCAAGATTCCCTTCCCAGAAAGCGTGACAACTCCTTCCCAGATCCAAAAGAGTTCTCAGTAAACTTAATCTTTATTATGAAGTCCACCATCTTACAAGGGATAGAAGTCTGGTTCACTTGTCCGTCATCCCCATGAGCCCCTCTGCAGTCTCTCAGGTTTTGGGGAATTATGCTGGCAGTTCACCAGTTATCTGACACGATGGCAGTTGTAAAGAGAGCTTACAAGCCATGGCCAGCCGTTTCTAATTCATCTATTTGATCTAGTACTTCCCATGTATTTCCTTGACATTGATTTCACTCCTCTGACCCATGGGCCCTGAGGTATGTATTCAATGTGGGAATGTCTCCAACATCTTCAGCAATGAGTTCATCAAGAATTCACTGAGCTGTTCTGCTATGCCTTCCTATCCCTGAAGCCCCATGTATCAATGAGGGCCCTTTTATATTTTCCCACTAATTCCTTAGCTTTCTTTAGATGTACCTAATTAACTTTTTACTCTCAGCTTCAGAATCTTTTATGAGGTGTGTTCCAAATTTTTTTTTCAGCCTTCTTATTTTCCTGTTTACATTCAATCTCACATATTTTATGGGCTTTGCTATTACCTTTATTTGAAAAACAGTTCTGTTCTTCATGGACACTCGCCTTTTCTTCTAAGAGTCACCCTGACTTTTATGGTCCACGCTGTGCTTTATCGGACTACTTGTTTTCCTTTTTATTTGTAGCACACGTTTCATCTGGGCTTCTAGCTTTTCACACTGTTTCTTTTAGCTTGTTCTTAGTGGTTTTTTTGCCTAATTACTGCCTTTTAATGTTGCTCACTGTATCTGAATTTAATATTTGCATGCTGGATTAATTTGGCCTGCTCTCTTCTGCCACATTGTTAAAACCATTTGTATTGTGGTTGCTGCTATAATTATCTCTCCCACTAATGACTCCCAGGTAAGACCCTGCGCATCACTGTAGACCAAATCCAGACTGATGGCTTTCTGTGTGCATCCTAGGACTAACTGTTGCAGAAAGCTGTTGGTTTACACCCAAAGTTTTTATCTCTGCACCTTGCTCTGGTGGGGCACTGATTGAGTCCATGTGTGAGTAATTGAATTCTCCTACTTTTAGTACCTGTCCTAAATTTGCAGCATACCTAATCTCTGTTAGCACGTGCTGATCACTGTCATCGCCCTACCCATGGCAGTACAATGGCAGGACTGCACATTTGTTGTTGGAATATGGGATTTCCTCCAACAACGATCCTATTGTGCTTCTCTTTTCCAATAATAATTTTATACTGTTGCACTTTATGTAATCCTTCATGTGGCATGCCACTCCCTGACATTTCAATGAACCTTATGGCCCGGGAAACTCTGTCTCACTGTTTATCTCCCTTCTACCAGGTCCCTGAGATCCCTGCTGTATCAGGGCTGCGAGGCTTCTTAGTTCCTTCAACTTATTTTTTGAGGTTTCTAGCACTGGTGTGAAAATACTTGCAAATTGTGTCCTCACTCTGTCACTTAATATTGCACACATACAATAATCTGCCCCCCTTATAGATAACAATTGTGCAAACGCTACATGAAGGTCTTGGACTTCAGTCTCCTGCCCAGCACTTGATTTTAGCCTCTAGAGAATAGCTCTCACACTTTCACATGTGACTGGTACCAATACAGACCACAACTGCTGACTTCTTGCAAGTAACCCATCTAGCTGTCTTAAAAGGTCTCTTGTACCCAGAAGGCAAGTCACTGCATATCACAAGCCCCCTGTGCATCTGACGTGTGACTGATGTGCCTAATAATTAAATCTTCCATTACCATGACTTTCTTCTTTCTCTCTTTTAAGACACTTGCTGCTGCAGCAGTAAAAAAAAGACACTGTGATACCACCTGGAGGGCAGTCAAAACCAAATGATGAGATTCATTCACTGCAGACACCCTCCTCCCTTGAGACTGATGTTCACAATTGGTCCTCAGAGACACCAACCTCTCCATCAGCTCTTCAGGGAGAACTACAAAGGCGAAGGAGAGAGAAGAAAAAGATATTCATCCCAATCAACCTGCGCAACCTGATTTCACCAGTTCAGCTGGATGGATGGTTCTCCTAAATTCCCCTCACTGGTCACTGGAAAGAGATGGGCCCTTCCAGAGGGAAGCAGGGGCAGCAATTTATCTTGGGAATTGGTCCCCAAAGAAGCCACCTCCCCATCGCCGCCCAGGCAGGGAGCCAGCTCAGCCACCCTTAGGTTACTTTCTGGGGTGATGTCAACCCATCACTCATCACAGTTGCCCCATGTGGGTAGTCCACAGGTGTACCACATTAGCAGAAACAACAGAGTTCATTAAGATGAAAAGAAGAAATAGGAAGCACACTAATTATTTCCTTCGTTGGTTTTACCGATTCACCAGGTCTTCCTTGTTTACTGTTAGATTACAGAACTACACATTGCAGATTAATGTCAGTGTATAAACAAAAATTAAAATAATAGCAAATATTGCCTCCTACATGTCCAAAAATCTATACACACTCATCTAAGCATGCACCAGATGAGTTTACACCAGAACCCTGTGTCATTCAGCTGAATACATTGTTTACATGCAGACCTGCCTTTTTCATGATGAGTATCCTTGAAAATTTTCTGATGATGTTTTCCAGTGAAAAATAATTAGCTGACTACATATAAATTTCTGCTAAAGAAAGGTCTCAGCCATAAATTTCATGATGGGGAAAAATCTTTTCCCAACCAGCTCTAATATTTACTACGTCACAGGCAGAGCCATTGTTTAAAATTTCTCCCTGAGGCATTGTAAAGAATGTCATCATGCGCTGCTTCGTTTTTTAGCTCCGAAAATTCAAGACACAAAAAAATGGCAGAGGCAGTGACCTTTGTGAATGCTAAGATTTGCTTCCCTATAAAACTTAGTTATTACCAGGTATTTTCAGAAAGGTGCTATCACTGTATCATGCAATTATGTGACTTTATGGTGATGGCAGACTAGTTTACAAGACGATCATATGGAAAATACAGCAACAGATCAATTAACTTGAAGATGTTTTTGGTTAAAACACTGAGGCTGGCATGACAGTTCCTGAGCCTTTGAGATTATCCATGTTTCATAAATATCACAGCACAAACATTTTCTGGCAGGTTCTGTTTCAGCTTGGTAATACCCCCCATAAATCTGTGCCCGAACTCCAGCGTGCACCGAGGTCTTGAAATCTGACAGCAAGGACTGGGAAAACCACAAGAGTTTAGGCAGAAGAGAAGAACTGTCAAATTACAGGAAGATCTCCAAACACTGGATGTCTCATGCTCCAAACAATATGACATATTTCTACAGCAGCTTTTGCACTCATGTGCCTTATTAATGTTGTGGCAACATTTTTAGTTCTCACTTAGGCTAAGCTGATTTCTGTGGTCTTAGATCCCTGCTCCAGTAGAAAACACATAAAATAACATGGTTGGGAGAAAATACTGCTAAAAATATTGTTAAATAAATGAAAATTTGTTGTTTAGTTTCAAATAATGTCACTTAATGTCTTAAATCGTTATCTGGTAGAGATTAAGCTACACTGCACAAACAATAAATGCATTTTTTGCCGCCTGATGTATCTCTAATATGGGGAGGACAATTCAAATCCTGGGAGTAAATGACATTGAAGTAAAAGGAAGATTATGCTTATAGAGACCATAATTAACTAATATAAGGAACTCTAAAATACTTATTAACAACAGAGAAAAAATTAAATCCTTTCTCTGCTAATTCACAGAAACAAAAATCACATAAAAATTTCTCTCAGAATTTCAGATTTTTCCATACCAAAGAATAGCAAAGAAAAAAATGCTCATTTTCTTTTTAAAGTTCCTATTTTTCTCTCTACCACCTGAATTGAGCCCAGTGCCAGCTGGGCGGAGGATGGAAGGAGCCAGAACAACACTTCACAGGTTTTGGAAAATGTATCTTTCTTTTGCCTTTTTTTTTCTTTTCAGCATTTGCAATAGCTGTGAGGACTTCTGGTCTCATGCTTGATCTAAAACCCTTGTCTGCAGGATTTTGCTTCCATCTCCATGGCCTTGGGAGTTACCATGGCAGGAGAAGCTGAGCTGCCTCCAGCTAGATCCGGCTCTGCGGCTCTGGGCATGAAGAGATGTCCCCTGCCCTGGAGCTGGTGAGGAAGAGGAGAGAGATCAGGGAGGAAGGAGTTCTGTGTCCACCTCACTTTCAGCTGCGGAAGCCTGGCAGAGGCGAGAAGCCAGCCAGGCCAGCAGCTGGCTCAGGCTCCAGGCTGCTCTGGTTCCCATTCTCCCACTGCCTGCACAGTACCTCTAATTAGTTAAATCTGAGCATTTCAAGGTTAGTATTGGCCCTAAACCAGGAAAAATAAAGACAGACATTTGATCGGATGCTTTAACCTTCAGTTCATGGTCGTTTTGTGCCAGGGAAAGAAGAAGTTGCTGTCACTTTCAAGAGGAAACATGAGCAACAAATTAAGCAAGCTTCTGTCTCACTATCTAGCTGTCACCTGGCATTTATTAATAAAGGACAAGTTTGTCGTCTTATGTGATTTTTCCCAGGGGTCTGGCGAGCTGGTTGGTAGCAGTTCCAGTTGCAGAAGTGTCTTTTACTGCCAGCTAGATTAGCTCCTTCCCAGCATTTCTGGGCAACCACACAAGTTTATCTGACTGAGACCTTGACTACGTCAATGCAGATATTAGCATTAGTCAGTGATGTGGCCAGACAGCCCCACCAAGCACCCAGGCCCTGGGTGGCTAGCAGGATCTTGCTGGGGCCAGCAAAGGTCCTCACCTGCCAGCCATGAGGCAAGAGGGTGTTTCATAACCATTCTTCTCTGGAAGATGCCACCCAAAGCAGAGCAATAGTGTGTCCATGCAGCTTGGTGGAAGCAGTCAGGCAACATCCTCACATGAAACCTCATCATGAAGTGTTACATCCATAGTGTGGTCAGCACAAGGGTAGGCAATTTTGGGCTGTGGGGCACTCCAAGGGGTTGCTAAGATGCCAGTTTTCCAAACTAACAAATTGCAGAGCTTTGTGGGGCGAGAGACAGAAGCTGCTTCATCACAAAGATCACTGTCCTGGAGAGTGTCCTGTCCCAACCAGGCTGTGAGAAATTCACTTTTGAGATTCTACCTCTGCGTCCCTTGTGATACAGACATGTCAACAGTAACATTCAGTTTTATCAAGTGATGAAAGGCCTGAACTGCACAACAGTGCAATCCAGCTATTTCTGATTCCCTTGGCATCACCAAGATGTAAAACTGAGGATCTCTATGGAAACAGTGGGATTCATCATAGGAGGTTCATTGGATGGATCAGTCCTTTCAGATGACTTGATGTTAGAGAGAGAACAGATATTTGCTTTGTCCACTTTTATTTAGAACAGAGAGGCAAGCAGCCCCAGGAAGATCGACCACCTTGCTGTACAACCTGCTGCTCCTTGGTGCCCCACAAACCCCCAAAAGGCTGGTGAAGACAGTCGTCACCAGACACTCCAGGTCAGAGCCCTCTCCCTGTCATGCATTCACATCCTGTTCTGCACCGCAAGGACAAAGCAACAGGGTCTGCCCCATACAGACCAAGGACTTCTCCTCTCATGGCCACCAGCAGGCCATTCCTGGAGCAAGAAGCCCCACAGCATGGAGCAGGGGGACAGACTTGAACCCTACCTGCCTATTTGGATGGAGGCACAAGTGGCTTTACCCATCTGACATTTACTGATGCAACCTGTTTGCTGTCAAGAAGGCAAACAGAGGTAATGCCCAGAAGACCACATGGAAGAACTCAACTGCCCAGACAGCAACACCTGAGAAGCCAGGGATGCAGGTCTCACCACGTCTCACCAAATAGCGTTCTGAGGATATACACATGGCCAACTGAGCCAGGACAGCTTTCAACACAGGGAGCAGTGACTGGAGGTTTGGCAGAGAAAGTCAGCCCTCAACCTTCATTGACTTTCAACCTGATTCAGACACGTGAATGTCCTTCACACTGTCTGAAAGTCTCCCTTTTCCAGTGTACTTGACAAATAATAGTTATTTAGTTTTGCTGAACTGCTCAGAGCTGATTATGCCTTCTTATCAATAACAGAGAAACAAGTTGTGCATATTCTTATGTATACGTGGTACAAAATATCATCAAACAGATGTAGGTGTATAGATGCTATTTGTGAGATGCACCAGCTGGCTCTGCTGCCCCTCAAATGTAAGGTACCTTGCAGTCTTCATAAAGGTTATGTATGTAACAGTCTGAAAGCAGAAATGTGATGTGTAAAGGTGAAAGCAGGCATGAAATAGTGGGAAGGATTTTGAAACAGCATCTGAATTAGGTTTTTTTGAGACATGAGAAGGAAGATTGATTGGCTTAAAATATAGTTTAGGTTTTTAAAAGGAGAAACATACTGAGAGATTTCTCATACTGTGATGAGTTGGGACAAATTTTCAAAACCAGAGATGCCTGAGTTTCACCTTCAGAACATATCTATGGATATCAAAATATATATGAAAATTCATTTACACTGGAGCAGTAAGCACAACAGCAGTGAATCCACTTTTCCTGTAAAGGTATTTATATGTGCACTGGCTTGGTTGACTTGCACACTTTGCAGGTAAATATAGGGGGCCTCTTCTTTAAACACCAAAGGTAATGTTTTCAACAACGTATCTGTTCTTTCAGTGCCTAAGGTCCATTTTCAAAGGTAATCTAAACATCTCCAAGGCTAACTGAGGCTGAGTGGTAATGAGTTGAATGCTGAACAGTCTGTTTCACCTTTCGAAGCAGGACTTGGGCACTTCCAAATATCCTGCTCTTAATCTCCATTGGCTTGCATTGTTTCTGCTCCTCCATTCTGGGCACTATGAAGCTTTTGTAGATAAATGAGTCAGTCCCACAGAACTGAAAATGTGAGACGTCTTCTGCAAGCTAGTAAACACACAGGTTGTCTTATGTCTTAGATTTCAATGGAAACAACAGGAGGGTGTCAATGTTCTTCCAATAATTACTCTAGCAAGACTTGGGCTTAAGAAATAGTGCTTTGGTTGTCACTATTGTTGGTGCATAATCCTTATACCTTTTGTATGACTACGTAAATAACTGCAGGGGAAAAAAAAACCAAACAAGCAAACAAAGAATAACTACTTCAGTTGCTCCCTGGCTGGGTAACGGAACAACTGATACTGAGAAATAAAAGATGTGATTGCGGATGATCCAAGGCATATTATAAACACAGACTGCAATAAGGGCGGGGAAATGAAAAGACATCTCTTGCATAGGTGGAAACTATAAAGTCAATCTATAAAGTAACAACTGTGTTTAAATAGCTATACATCTCTCAGATGCAAAATAGAGTGAGAAAAATGTGACATCTGAGACTGAGCTTAATGCTGCAGCACATGGAGGAGCCGTCCAAGAGGGACCTGAGCACTGCACGCCACAGACGAACAAGCAAACTTTAACAAGGGCAGGTCAGATCTGTGAAGCAAGGGTTGCCAGTAATAAGTTCCCAGGAACTTCAAGCAATTTATCTCAGCTCAGTGACAGGTTTATTCATTTATAATGTGTTAGAAACAAGGTGGTGTTTGACAAATAATCAGGAAAATTCCTTTGTCTCTTTAGCTTTGCATATACATATCTGCCCTGTGCTGCTTTCAGAAAATAACCAAGACAGACGTTTTATCTGGGGAATAACACATTTTCTTACCTATGGAGGTATGTCAGGCTTCCATTTATCATAGTGTAAACAACACAGAAAACTCATTTGAAAGCCACTGCTTTCAGATGAGGTTCTCTGCTATCTGCCAGGTAGCAATTTAAAAAACATTAAAAACTGGTAGGTCTCATCACTGGTGAATATTGGACCAATATAGTGGGGCTACTTTAAGGGTTTCTGTCTTATCTGTATCTCAAGTTTTTCACCTAAAGTAATCATTTCCCTGAAAGCACTTTTTTATTTATCAGATGCAAGCAAATGTTCACAATTAAAATATCACCAAATCACTGAACACTAGAGGTTGGCGGGGACTTCTTGAGATCATTAGTCAAACTCGCCAGGCCAAGCAGGGTCAGCTACAGCAGGTTTCCTAGGATCATGTCCGCTTGGGTTTTGGGTATCTCCAAGGATGGAGACTCCACAACATCTCTGGGAAGCCTATGCCAATGCTTGACCACCCTCATAGGAAAGAAGTGCTTTCATGTGTTCAGATTAAATTTCCTTTTTTTTTTTTTTTTAATTTTGTCACCAGTGCCTCTTGTCCTGTCAGTGGGCACTACTGAGAAGAGTCTGGCTCCCTCTTCCTCATTCCTTCCTATTAGGTATTTATGCACACTGATGAGATCTCCCCCTTGAGCCTTCTCTCTCAGCCTTTCCTCATAGAAGAGATGCTCCAGGCTTTTCCTCATCTTCCTGACCCTGTGCTGGACTTGGTCCATTATGTCCATGTCTCCTTTTTACTGGGGAGCCCAGAACTGGACCAAGTACTCCTGATGTGTCCTCACCAGTGCTGAGCAGACGGGAGAGATCCCCTCCCCCGACCTGCTGACAACACTCCTCCTAATGCAGCCCAGAAGGCTGTTGGCCTTTGCTGCAGGGTTGCATTGCTGTCCACCAGGACCCTCAGGTCCTTCTCTGCAGAGCTGCTTTCCAGCATGTACTGGTGCATTCCTTCCCAGGTGCAAGACTTTGCATTTCCCCTTGTTGAACTTCACAAGGTTCCTCTCTATACAGTTCTTCAGCCTGTTGAGGTCCCTCTGGATGGCACCACAACAGTCTGGTGTATCCCCCTAGTTTTGTATCATCTGCAAAGTTGCTAAGGGGACACTCCATCCCATCTGCCAGGTCATTAATAAAGACGTTAAGCAGTACCTGCTCCAGTATTGAGCCCTGGGGTCCACCACTAGTGACTGGCCTCCAAACGGACTTTGTCCATCTGATCACTACCCTCTGGGCCCAGTCTTTCAGCCAGATTTCAGTTGACCTCTCTGCTCACTTGCCTAATCTGCATGTTGTCAGCTTGTCTATGAGGATGTTATGGGAGACACTGTCAAAAGCCTTCCCAAAGTCAAGGTAAACAGTATCCACTGCTCTCTCCTCATCCACCAGACTAGTCATCTCATTATAGAAGGCTATTGGGTTCATCACGCGTGATTTCATCTTTGAAAACTCATGCTGACTGCTCTCGATAATGTTCTTGTCCTTCACGTGTTTGGAAATGGTTTCCAGGAGCATTTTCTCCTTCACCTTCTCAAGGATTGAGGTGAGGCTGACTGGCCTGTAGTTCCCTGGACCTTTCTTCTTGCCCTTCTTGAAGGTAGGAGTAGCATTTGTTCCCTTCCAGTCTTCAGGAACCTCTCTCAATCACCCTGGTGGTACTGCTTTGCCATATGGAAGTTAAAATCTGGACCTGTTGCAATCCTGATGCCCCTGGATACACCACACATCTCTCCAAGAAAGAAAGAGAAAGGGCTGCCTTTTCAGAAAGTGGTGTCTATCCCATTCCTTAGACAGGGAATTGAGTTTATTGCCCTGGCTTGTTAATTGTGGAAGTGTACCATTTTGATTTGAAATATTTCAGGTTTTGATATTTCTCCCCAAAGTTGCAATTTTCTGTAGCAACAAAATCTTTTTTTCCAAACCAACTATATCACAAAAGCTAATCCGATAACAGAGAGATTCTACGCTGCAGGGATGCTCTGAAAGCAGGAGAAAAATACATCAACACCAGTGGGACCACCAGCAATTACTAAAGTGCATCCATTGCTTCACTGTTCACTCCTTCATTACCAACAACCTGCTGGTAGTGGCAGAGCCCGATGAAAGGCCAGCCTGCTGGCACCATAAGATGTTCTCTTCTCCTGTGCTGTGTGCAGTCAAAATATTGAAATTCCATCCATTCCCTCCAACATTACCAGCTGTCCCAGATGAGAGGCCCTTTGAGACCGGTCACAGCCAAGAAGGCACCCGTCCTCCCCACGTCCATCAGGCTCTGGGGGAAGGGAGAGGCATAGGAAGCACAGGCAATTCTCTGCCATGGGACAAAGAGCAAAGATCTACAAGAGCAGGCATAAATTATGTTTGTCATCACTTTTCTGCTGTATGGAAAAGACATGCAGACCTTAGAAAAAAGCACTTTTAATATATACATTATTAATAGAAAGCTAGCACACAGTAATAGCACTTTCTGCTACAACTGTTGTCTGCAGATGGATGGAAGGCCACCAGAGAAGCACTAGCTTTAGATGAGAGGCATGAGTGATTATTATGAACTCATGAATAATTCTGATTTTCCTTTGAAAATTGCACTTGTACACACACTCCTCTTCCAACACAGGCATTTTCAAATGCACAAACTCACTGACAATCCATGTTTGGATGCTTTTCCCATTGTTTTTATTTAAAAGACATGTAGAATAGGGGCTTAGGGATATGGTCTATTGGTGGAGCTGGCAGTATTAGGTTTACCGTTGGACTCAATCTTAAAGGTGTTTTTCAACCTAAATAATTCTGTGATTCTATGACTCTAAAACCAAAGTAATCTTTCCATATACCAGCCCACCTAAACCTTCTGCCTATAGAAACCTGCAACAACAGTATCACAAAAAAGTTTATCTTCTGAAGTTTAGTGCTTCCAGACAAGCCCCAGAAGAGTGGGGCACAGATGAACTAAAAAGGTAAGGGAAATTCTTTTACACTATTTCTACTGGTTATTTCAATGACAGTTCAATCCATAGGGACTTAAAGAACAGGTTTTATCCTACCTCAGAATTCCCAGATCCCAATACTAGCACTCGAGGGAACTAGCAGTTTTACTTAAGCAGGAGAAGCTCATCAAAAGCAGGTACAACAGCAGTAAATGAAGAGCTAAATGAGCTGATCAGCCAGATCAGCATGCACTGTCCACACTGAGGAGGTGAGGCACAGCGAGGGGCTGAGACCTGCCCCGTACTAAGCTGGGAATAGCTCCTGCTTCAGGTTCGCACACTGACATACCAGTTACTGCCGCTTCTTCCAGGCCAGACTTTTTCTGTACCGACTCAGCTGGCACTACAGCTTTCAGCCCTTTGGTTTGCTCTGCATCACCTGTTGCTTCTGCCTGTAGATAAGGAACCACAACGGCTGTTGTGACATGCAGCTGTGTTGCTGGGTTTGGGTGTGATTCACCAGAAACCAGCGCGCTCCCTCTCCCTCCTGCACCACCTAATTCATGTTTCCACCACCTAACCACAAGGGCAGGGTGCTGCAGGATCAAAGCTCCATTTAAGCTGTGATTGATTGACTCTTTTTAGGAGTATTCCCCAGAGAAACTCCGGCTGAATCAGGCTGTGGAAGAGCAAAGATCTTTTCTTCACCAAGATCAAGGCTGTCCAAGAGAGCCTATGGCTTGAGTCATATGACTCAACTAGTCATTTGGCTATGTTTGGTGTTGGTCACTAACTAAAAGAGCTGAAAAATCACCCAGTTTCCTGGCCAACAGCTGTGCATCAGCCTTTCAGTCAAAGTGAATAGGCAAAAAACTATTTTGATTTGAATTTTTAGGTCAGGCTGTACCAGGACTTCTTAAACTGCTCACAGGTGCTGAATTTTTTATAGTGATATTTTCAAGAGAATGGTCATTAGGCTGCACAGTGTTTGTTCTGGCAGATACTACTGTTTCCATGGCATGCAAGAGAGAAGCGGCTCATTGGAAACTTTTTTTTTTTAAGTGTAAGAGAGATAAGGCCATTGTAATAACAATCCCTCATCTGCTCATCACATGGCCCCTTCCTCTTCTTGCGCGTATTCAGAGCATCCCCTGCTCTATCGATGCCTGGAAGTTATTTTCTTTGCAGAGGAACATTTATTTATTTATGGACCCATTCAAAGCTTTAGGCATGTACACAGCTTAATCTCTAACATCTTGTCAAATGCAAGCGGAGGAAAAAATTCCAGGAGTTAGTTATAATGATGCCAAACTCTGCCCTCGTAGGATGCACTTTGCCACTCATGATGGCAACGGGAAGCACACCCGCTCATCTGGTGGCAGAATGAGCCTCTCCCGGGCTTCACTGCTCCGTAACAGGGAGAGCAGCTGGCAACCTGCTTGCTTTTCTCCGGAAAGAAAGAAAGAGCAAACATCCCTCCTCGAGCTCGTCTCATGGAGAGGCACACAGTGCAACAATGTGCGGCGTTTTGTTTGTTTGTTTTCTAGTTTTCATTTGCGCATTGAGTCCCAATTTGTGTAACAACTGTTCAGGCTCAGATCTGTTTTGCAAATTGTTGTGAAGTGAGCAGCAGCGGCAGATTTGCCTCAGCTGTTTTTGAGTGTAGCTGAATGCAAAACAGAGGGCTTTGCGAAGAAAAGACAAAATGGAAGGGCCTGTGCAAAAAGTAACTACCACGGAAGTGCCTGGTTTATTGCTGAACCTATCTAAAAAGGTTGGGAAACCAACTGTCATGGTGGTATAAAACATTTCCTGCAAACATGGTCATTACAAATCAAACACACTGGCAGCCCAGTATCAGCATCCAAAGCAGGAGCCACCCCCAGCACCTGAAGCCAGGGCTCCTGTGGGACCTGAGCATCACTCAGGATGGGCCAGTTCACCTTACCTCTCCTGGGCACAACATCATGAAGCACATGGACCACAAGACAAAAATGTGTCTCTCCTTCCCTTTTTTTTTTTTCCTTAATGCCTTTTTTTGAGGCTTCCTGCTTGTAAAATCATGACCAAGTCCAATGCCCTCCCCTAGATATAACAGTGACTCTTTCATGTTGCCACAGCTGCAGGATAAAGGGATGGGCAGACACAGCCCATCTGAAGCAATGACCTCAGGACAAATAACACAGACTTATTCTCCAAAGTCTTCTGGCTGGAGCTAGGATTTCTTTGGGTTCAATTACCATAACAATGAGAATGTCTCTCCCAAATACAGCCAAGAGAAACTGAGAAAGGCTACTTTTCCAATAAAAACACCTTAAAGGTCCTGCAATTAGTGAGCAGATAGCTATTCAAATGTCCACACAGTAACTTGGGCACTGAATTGTGATGCCCGAATGTTCCCCTACTCCTCCAAGGTTACTAGATGGGGCCTGCTACAGAAAAATCAGTAAATAAAGAGCCTTTCCAAGGGCAGTAGGCATACAATGCTACTACAGCCCTCGCAATAATGGAGCTCTTGCATCCTTTCCCTTGCACTTCATTCACTGCTTGCAAGCACCGGTAAATGCCATCAAAACAAAATGATGAGAACAGCCTCATACCCTCCAGCTTCTGCGGGGAGGGCACCCTCTTTGAAGACACAGCCTCTGCGGTCACTGCTTGACTTGCATTATTGAAGAACCTCACACATGACTGCCAGCCAATGCACGACCCCGCTGCGGTATCAAGCTGTGTCATCTGCACGGAGCGTATGCGTATTTACATAATAAATGAGACATACCAAAGCATAATATATTTATGCTATATCTCAAGCCACCTGCGCATTATCATTCCAGTAACCTCTCCAGCAGGAAATGAATTCCACATCTCCACAGAGTGGAAATATGAAAATTAATTGATAAGCTACAAATGGATCATTGGGAAACCAAATGTGTGGAGAATTTTTCGGCCACAATTGAACCTCATATCTCTGGAGAAAAGAGATTTATCATTTTAGGATCTTTCAGCCAGGTTTAGGGTTTTGTTAGTGATTGTCCCTTCATCAAGTAAGTGAAAGAAAGATGTGTGTGAGTGTAGAACTGCAAGTTAACCAAGATACTGTCCTGAGCTATATAATTCTACATGCATATATATACATACATGTATATGTTTGTGTGTATGTGTCTGTGTATAGATACACAGAGTCAGAAATACCCTTATGGAAGAGTTGAACTCACAGAACAGAGCTATTCTGTCTTCATCTCCTGTTCTCTTTGAAATGACAGCACTGGCCTACCTTGACCTCTGTATATTATATATTCACTTTTTTGAATGTCAAGAACACAGGAGAAATAAATGCTGCATTAATATTAATATTAATATCCTCCTTCTCGAGCCAGCCCAGGCAGCAAAGGAGCACAGTGCTAGTGCAGGGAGCATACTAACCCGCCAGCTTGTTAATTCGGGTACTCCGGTTCAAACCCAAAGCCAAAGGCTACGCTGCACCGTGCATCGCTCTCTGGCTGGTCCCCTCCAGAGATGACCCTGATCCAGCAGTGCCCCAAGCCCATCCCTGGGGTGGAGGGCACACGTCCGACAGCCGCGTGTGACCTGGCAAAGCCTGTCTGTGTCCAGCTCAGCAGCTGGGCTGCATCACAACAGCATCACCAGCACCTCTCCATCTCTGCCCTGTGATCCCACCGCCTCGCTCAGCTGGAGGGCTGTCAGAAAGCCAAGGGAGGTGAGAGGGTTCGCCACACTTTTGATCAGAGTTTTTAAATCATCTGTCGATGGGGTCTATCCCCTGCCAAGCAAACAGCTCTTGAAAGCATAAAAAAAAAGATCTTTGCCCTCAGTGCAGAAAAATTATCCTCATTATTATTTCTGATTTGAAATTAAAACATAGCGATATCATAACAGCCAAGCAAGCTACTGGCACTGCAGTCTCTCCTTCTGATCAGGTCTTCCCTTTTTTTTAAATGATCACATTTGCTCAGCTAATCCCATGCATAGCCAGAATGTTTTTCCCTTACCATCACCAGCATCTGAGCTTTCAGAAAGATTGATAAACAGCGGTTATGTACAGTCAAATCAATGAAATCCAATTATTTTCCCCAATGCCTGTCCCTAATAAGTGTCCCACCCTGCCGCAACCCTGTAAACCCCTCACAGAGAGGGTAGCTGCACTGGAGTGGACAAGAGCAAGGTTTGCAGCCACCCAGCCCCCATCCAGCCCCTGTACCTTCCTTTTATTACCACCACCACCACCAAAGCACAAGATGGAGGTTTAGGGCATGTATAGCCTACATCAGACCCAAATACTTGATAAATACTAGAGTATTAGTGAGAACAGGATGTTTTTTGCTCCTTCCCCCAAAACAAACACATCAGAAGTGCCAGGTGCCCTGCTGTCCCGCTAAGAGGATCATAGAATCATAGAATGGTTTAGGTTGGAAAGGACCTTGAAGATCAGTGAGTTCCAACCCCCCTGCCATAGGCAGGGACACCTCCCACTAGTCCAGGTTGCCCAAGGCCACATCCAGCCTGGCCTTGAACACCTCCAGGGACGGGGCCTCAACAACCTCTCTGGGCAACTTGTTCCAGTGCCTTACCACCCTTAAAGTGAAAAATTTCTTCCTAATGTTTAATCTAAGCGTGCCCTCTTCCAGTTTAAAGCCATTCCCCCTCATCCTATCGCTACATGCCCTAGTAAAAAGTCCTTCCCCAGCTCTCCTGTAGGCCCCCTTTAGGCACTGGAAGGCCGCAATAAGATCTCCCTGGAGCCTTCTCTTCTCCAGGCTGAACAGCCCCAACTCTTTCAGCCTCTCCTCATAGGAGAGGGGCTCCAGCCCTCGGATCATCCTCGTGGCTCTCCTCTGGTCAAGCTCCAGCAGGTCCATGTCCTTCTTATGTTGGGGACTCCAGAGCTGGATGCAGTACTCCAGGTGGGGTCTCACAAGACTGAAGGATCCCTACCTCAACCACATTTAAATATTCAGCTAAGTAGAGCTGACCATGTCTACAAAAAATCCTCTTTGTCTTTGTCTTGTCTAGAGTGAAACCCCCCAGTCTACATCCCCAGCCTGCTTTTCAGTGGCCACTGCTCCCAGCACGGCCTTTGCCTCAGTAAATATCCATGCCCAGCCTGTAAGCTCTGTACTGCACAGCACCAGGCACACTCTTGGTGCTTAACAGATGCTAATTAATGGGACGTGTAGAGCGGCACAGCGATTAAAATGAGGTATTTTCTCTCACTGAAGAATGATTAATATCTCGGACAGATGTGAGTGTTGTGCTTTGTTAGCGGTACATTGCATGGCAGATAGGCACACACACAAACAGCACCCTGTCAGAATGCTAATTAGTCCTTTTGAATGCAATTCATTAAAAAGACAATGTTCCAAATTCCACACAACTAATGTTACAATTAAAAGACTTGAATAGCTCTCATTGTAAATACCATAGCCAAGTGCTCATCCATGCCTACACACTCAGAGAAAACAGAGCTGGATATAAATCCACTTAAGATCTTTTAGATCTTTAGCAGAGAATAACCAAACCAGGAGAACGAAGAGAGGATCCACCTCCAAAGCCAGGAACACGTCATGCCCAGTGGGAGTCTGTGTCAATTGCATCAACTGTGTTTTCACATTTTTCATATTTTGCTCCTGAAGGTGCAGGGTGGCAGCTGGTAGGATTTTCCATTATCATATTGAGGTTAACTCCCGTCAGCACCCAAGTCAGGCACTGAAGCACAGACAGGAATCCCACCAGGTCCTATTTGCTCTCTGTATAAATTTAAAGTATAGCTCTCAGTAAGAAACTGACCTCCTCCCCCCCTGTAGCTTTGTTGGTTGAGAAGACTACCACAAGAAGATACTGGTCACTGCTGCAATTAGAGTCTTTGCTAGACCAACCGCTCAAGTGACTGTCTTATTTCGTTGGCCACGGCATGCAGGACAACCCCACAAGCAGCTCCAGCAGCTGGTCCATAGCTGCAGAAATCTCCAGAAGAGATGTGACACCTCCAGGCTGCCCAATTGCAGTCCAAAGAGAACATGGACATAACTACCACCTCTGTGTGAGACCGATGTCCCTCCTGAAACAGCCCACTCCCCAAGCGGGGGTGCACCAGAAAGCAACAACCCCAGGCCACATGGTTCTCCCATTTCAAAGACCTATCATCCACACATATTTAACCAGGTTAATGAGATGGGTTAATGCATAGTCATGAACTCTATCTAGGATGTGAACACTTTGGGTAGAAAAATACCCTTTTTGTTTAAAGGTGTGTCTGCCTGCCGAGCATAGCGGTGCCATGCCCTGGTGGGGCCATCCCAGCAGATCCCCAACACAGCTCCAGCAACCAGGAGCAACTGTGGAGCTCAGCTGCAGGACAAGCCAATGTCACAGGGCAGGGGGAGAGAGGAGGATGAGAAAAGTGCTGGCAGGGAAGAGCAGCCAGGGAAGACACAACGTATTTCATCTGCCATTGTTAAACTACATGGAGGATGGCACTGTATAAAGAAGCACTGTTTCCCAGGAAGAGCTCCCATTTGATATTTTCCATGGAAAAATGTTTCTGAATAATTCAAAATCAAAACTCGTTGTCTTGTTTCGTCTCCAGCCGCCCTTTTCTCTTCCCATTGCACTGACAATAGAACAGAGCAGGACAGGACAGGGCGGAATATATTTTTCACCTTATTAGATGAAATTGCCTGACATCCATGGCACAGTTTGACACCACTGAAATGCTTCATTTCAAGAAATCTGTCTGATGTTCCCCACCAGAAATATTTCAGCTTTTCTGCCCTGCAAAACATTTCAAAATTCCAACTTTTCACCCCAATTAAGGACAGAGACAAATTTCACGATGCTGGAGTGTCTTGCAAGACTTACCGATTCAGCGGGCTGCAGTTAGGCTGCTGGGTTTGCATACTACCGTGCCCAACCTCTAAAGCCATCATTCTTATAATTAAATGGAGAATTTAAATGATAGGTTTAAACACAAAAAGCAAAATTGACTGCTGGCAAATCTGAGCAGGGTTTTCTCTGAGGTTGTGAATTTCACATGACGTCTCTAGAAATAAAAGACATATTTAATATCAAATTTATAAAACTGAAAAAAAACCCAAACAACAAAATAAGGCCTATGCATTGGATATTCACCTTGCTCTAGTCATCCTAAGCTATTTCTAAACACATCAGCCGTATGCCTTTCTCTACCCCATTTAAAGGCATACTTCTTTGTCAATGCTAGTTTTATGTTAATAGATATTAATGGCTTTTTCTTTGATTTTCAGATTGACCCAAGAACTTCAATATCTTGACAGGTTACTTGAAATGACTGTTCAAGTCAGCTCACATTTGTCACAGATTTAATTCACAGATATTGGACTTGTCAGCTGAATTTTTCAATTTGGTATCAGAGAAAACCAAATTGCTATTGACACACTACGGGAAATGTCCTGCTCCCAGGATATAAAACGCCAAAGGTTACCACAGGGGGCCCCTGGGGGACTGGGGGGATAAAAAAGGGTAAAATGGGCTGTCATGAAGTTTGCAGGCAGTCCTGAGAAAAAAAAAAACAACAATCTGCTGCAGGCTTTTTGATGCTCACACCGAGTATTTCCTTAGCCGAATCTTTGTTAGTAAACCACAACAGGGATGCAGCTTCTCTTTGTTTCCACTACATTTTCTATTATACTTGGAAGACTTAATTTTGGGCCTCAGGTCTGTGCACCTTAGACATGCTTAGTTTTGCATCTGTTTGGCCTATTTGTTGGAATGGAATGGAATGGAACGGAACGGAACGGAACAGAACAGATTAGAATAGAATAGAATAGAATAGAATAGAACAGAACAGAACAGAATATTTTCGTTGGAAAGGACCTACAACGATCATCTAGTCCAACTGCCTGACCACTTCAGGGCTGACTAAAAGTTAAAGCATGTTGTTAAGGGCATTGTCAAAATGCCTCTTAAACACTGACAGGCTTGGGGCATCGACCGCATCTCTAGGAAGTCTTTTCTGGTGTTTCACCACCCTCTCTTGCAGATGCAAGATGGTTTACAGCAGCCATTTAACTATAGTCAAAGTCTTAAAAAAAACCACCCAAACAACAGAATAAATATTTAAGCATTAATCTAATCAGTAAAGCACACATTATAGTGGTTACTGTACATTTAAAAAACAACAGAGCCTCCAGTGGGAAAATATGGCGAGAAGGGAGCTAAATTTGATGCACAGCTTTTAAAATAAAATTAATAGGTGTAAGACTTGTATATACTTTTGCGTTTGGCTGCGTATTCATTTGTTGAGCTGCCTCTTTGATGGACAGATGGCCACACAGAAGATGTACAAAGCAATGTCAGAGTCTATGCAATCATTTTTAAATCATATCGTGTCACAGGGAATCATCGCTCATAACAAAGGCTTCGTGCAGGATGATGACAGTCCTGAAGAGGATACTGTAATACTGAGCCTGACATGAGCAACACAGCTTCACATTTCTTCATATCCTTTTTTTTCTGCCAATCACATACTGAAAGCACCAACCAATGAAGACTGGCAGCATTGTCCTAGGGAGATCGGGATGATGACATAAATTCAATAACCAGGGAGTGTCTCCCAGAGATCAAATGAAAGCCTGAAAGAGTTTCACACACAGCGTTGGACAGGTGAGGATTAGTCATTAGGCTTTCTTGTTGTCTTGGACTTTGAAGATCATATCCTTGTTGCTCTCCCAGCACAGTTAGTCAAAAGAAAATAGCTACTACTGTGCGGCAAATCTTTAGGTCGCTCCAGGCATGGTCCCCCTCCTCTTCACCAAGATCTTTATGGAGCTCCATTCCAGCCCCATCAGTGGGGAACAGGAGCAATAACTCCACAGAAGTCAATAAATTAATCCTGGAATACAATGGCTGAGTCAGATGTGTACATTTCTTCATTGATACTTACTGCAAAAGCCTAAGATAATGACTAACAAATTCCAGGATCCCCTGGCAGCAATGGCTTGAGCAGTTGCCAGCCCCTGCTCTCCACAAGTCCATCTCCATACCGTGCCAGCACTCAACAGCTCCTGCTCAGCCTGAGCACCTCAGAACCAGGTTGAAGCTTCACCACTACTTACATGGCTTTCTCCTACTCCGTCCTGCTGCCTAGTAATGGGGACAGGGGAAAACCATCTTGGGGATAATCCTTGTTGCTCCCCAGGTTTCGGAGGAGACTTGGGCATGAGAGCTGTCACTGTTAAAAGGTAGAGTGTGATGGGTAAGTGCTTCAGTCACCACCAAAACCCCAGCCCTCGCTCCTCCACTTCTGAACTAAAGCCTCAGCAGCTTATTATTGTAAATACTTTTCCAGAGGATTTAGTTTTGTGGTACCCCAACACGTAGCAGTATGGTGGGATGCCATGGAGGGAGCCCACGCATGGGTGTGTGGCTGGATTGAATTCCCTCAAGGAGGAATTATGGCCAGCATCTCTGATGAGGAGATTTATTTACACACAGGATGCAGCCAGTCTCCCCAGATTCCATCTATTTTCTTGTAATTACAGGGACATATGGTTGTGTTTCATAATTAATTTCCACAAATTAGGGGTGTTCGGAGTTGTCTGCTTAGAGCAAAACAATCAGGGTCTTATGTGAGTTTGCATTTTCATTCATTTATTTACAAGTATTTGTAAGTTGGTTTTCCCAATAGCAGGAAGAAGATTTTATACCTTCAAAACCCATTGTCAGAGGGAACCCCAGAGTCCTCAGTGAATCTAAACAAAATTAATTTCCCAACGCCATTCCATGGCCAGAATATAATTTTTCTACAGCTGGGGAGACTGAGACAGAAAAAGTAAGTGCCTTGATTCAATCTTGTAATAGGAACTCCAGCAGGGAAAATTTGAGTCAAAATGCTTTTCCCAAAGGAGGAGAAGAATCCACAAGAATGATAAAAATAAGATAAATACTTCCATTCATATTTAGAATTCCCCTTTTTAAATTACAAAGATACCTTTCCTGCTAGCATATTACCTAGACATAATAGCATTGTACTTTTTACTACAAAGATGTATTGTATGCATAGTTGTAACTACGTGGATTTATGGAGTATCAGTGATTAGACCTTCCCAAGTAACAGAATTCCTGGAAAAGGTTACAGATGTCTTAGGCTGTAAAGATTCGCCTTGGTTTTATTTTCTTTTTTCTTCAAGTAATGCTGTTTATGGTTATTAATGATTTAGTATATGATACATATAAATAAATCTGGAAATAACAGGAAGGAATTAAGAGGTCCTGAAATTTCCCTGAATACCCAGAAGAATTCCTGGAGAATGAAACAGAGGAATAATTCCCCAGGCAAGCAGTCTCCCATTACCTTCCAAATTTAATTACTGCCTTGAACGTAACACTGGAAAAACAAACAGAAGTCAGAAAAACCCTGCCCTGTCAATAAATTGTTTCTATTTCTGACTTGCAGGATTATTAGATAAGTTTATATTTTGATATAGAGACTGAGTAAAAGAGCTCTACCCGTTGCTATTTTTCAGTGGGTCCCCACAAATCCCTTCAGTTTTAATATTCTGCTTTCATGATTCAGCATGCACATATATTCTTTACTGACATTAAACAAAACAGTGCTGCAGAAAAAGAAAAAAAGAAAGATCTGCTCCAGGAAACTAACAAAACCTTATTTTAATTACCGTAGAATCCAAAGAAAATTCCATAATTTTTAAAGATGTGGGGTTTTCCCCTCTCTGTTCAGCCAACTGTTCAGTACCGTTAGCAGCCAAAGAAATTATTCAGGAAAAACAAAACAAAACAAAAGATAAATACTCTAGGAAGTTGTTTAAATAAATGTGTAAAGCAGATTGTCTTATTCTATTCACTTATTTAGAGGAAAAATCCAGTGGAATTTGTTTGGCATTTCCTGGTGATTGTCCTTGCTAATACAAATATCAAAGGGATAATTGTACTTAATATTATCTGGCTGCAGAATCATGGAAAAATTCAAGCTGGAAGGGACTCTTAGAGGTCCCCAGTCCAACCTCCTGCTCAAAGCAGGATTAGCATCAAAGTCCTTCGTATTTAAGGTTTTATTGCCTTATATATCAGCTCTGGACCAGTAACGGATAATTATGTGGTGCCCGTAACATTTTTGAGCAGAAACAGCGTGGCCAAAGATGCCGTTTTGGGGCAGTCTCCTCCATTGCAATCTGAAGGCAGATTGAATAAATCTATCCTAAGCACAAATTTTGCTCTTCCCTGGGCCCCCATCCTCCTCCAGTGGGACACCCAGGTGATGCTCTCAGCGGATGCAGTCTGAGCTTGCTCTGGAGACCCACCTTGACATTGCTGGATGGCCATGGGGCACATGAATGCCACATAGAACCCATAGCAGCCCAAGCCACCACCAGCCCAAGCCACCGCTAGCTACCGTGAACCCAACTAACACAAGGATGTGTCAAGCCCAACATACAGCTGAGGTACCAGGCAGCAGCGAGCCAGGGGACCCAGCCTGTGTGTGCCTGCTCCTGGACCTGCTCGATACTCCTCCTCTCCAGGACCACAGCCATAGGACATGAGCCAGTGCTCCTCACGGCAGAACTTGGCCCTCACTGACTGCTTGAATCGCATCCAGGCCTATTAAATTCGAATTATTGTTCTTAATACTGTGGCGGAGTGAAACATTGCAGGCAGTGGTACAGCGGCGAGACTAACGGTGTTAGATCTCCCAGTCTCCAGTGGGGTTTATTATGGTCATTTACTCCAGTCTTTTTGAGCCCAGCTCTAATTTGCTCCTTTCTGCAGCTAAACAAACTGCAGTCCCCCAGCACATGCAGAAACACATTTTCACAAGCGGCGACTACCATGTAAGCTGTGCAATCCCAGCACCAGCAGCAGAAAGGGATTATGTAGCTATACAGAAAACAACGTAATAGAAATTTCCTTCTGCTCTTTTAAGGATTTGCAAAGATCATTTGTCCGTGGAGAAAAATAGCGTCAGAGAGTAAAAGCATGAGTGACTGAGTGTGATGGCTTATGCACGTCCCTCCCTTTCGTTCTAACAGATGTGACTCGGAAATTCTACACACCTCTCCCTGCACCACAGCTTTCTCCTGGCTCCCAACAATGCCATGCAGGTAAGCAAACAGAGGAAATAATGACAAGATGGAAAAGTAAATGAGGGAGAGAGGATCCCACGTTATATAACATTGCGTTTAGAGGATTAATTGGGACAGGCTGATAAGGATGAATTGAATGTGTGAGAGCTACAGTTGTTTTAATTGAGCAGCTTTTCTCCCGGGAAGAGAGCTAAGTTTAAACCATCTGTCCAATTTCAGTGTCATTTGCCAAGGAAATGATTAAATATTTTAAGATTGAATCAAAACTCTGAGAATCAAGGCAGAAACCTAGAAATAAATGAATTGCGGTTTTGCTTTACATGCAGTAATTTGAAGTTGAAGGTTGGTGAATTTTAAATACCCTTTCTCCATCCTGTGTGCACGTACACACACGCACGCTTGTCCACAGCAGCTAAGTGAAAAATTGAGACAGGAGGCACTTTGCAGCATCTGAGCGAGCCAAAGGCCGGTGTACAGCAAGGGACCAGAGAAAACCCCAGTGAGAAAGGCTGACACTCATGGATGCTTTAATGACAGCCTCGGCAGGAGAGTGAACACGGCAGCGCAGACCCCACAAAGTCATTTTCCACAAGGCTAAGAGCATTTCTGAAGTCTAGTAAAGCATCTGAGTTACAGCTACCGATCACAAAGCTAGTTTGCGGGAAAAAAACAAGATTTGTTGTCCCAAGGCAACTGAGGAAATAAGGGATTTCAGATGATGGCTCATACACAAAGCCACTCTTTCGCTGCCCCCACATGTTGTACTCACTCCGCGGTGTCCATCCATCCCTCGCATCAAGCTGTGAGGTGTTGACCGAGGCAAAGGGGAGGTGAGGGCACAGCAGAACAGAGCTTCTGTGCCTGCAAGTCCCCTAGCATCTGCTGGGGTAAGCAAGGTGGCCAGAGTTCACGCTCCCCTGCCTGTTCGGGGCATAGCAGAAAGATTTTCCGTTTGCCACCTTACATCTGAAAAGCATCCAGGGATTGGGACTGGAAGTAGGCCTGTTGAAAGGACTGCTTGCTCAGAGTTGGGAAAGATTTGTCCGGAAAGTCACTTAGCTACCCTGACAAATGCAGCACATTTCATTTAAACACAGCAGTCATACTGTGCCCGGCGCTGAATGATGCTGGTGAGAGCTTGCTTATGATTCAATTTCAGATTAAGAAGCCTAAATTGTACATGTCTACATTTACGCTGAGTGTATAAACTCCCATCAGAGTCAGTGGAGTTTTAGGGATCATTTTGGTCCTCTAATCAGAGATGCTGAGTGCTATTTGAGGGACCTCAGGGTGTCTGCTGAGGGCTGGTGCGTACACCACGGTGTCTGCAGAGACCTGTGTTCTTCTAGAAACCCCTGGGACCTCCTAGGACCTCTGAAATGGCAAAAGGAACCTGTGTTTAGAATACTGCATCCCATCCCTAACAAATGTAGTCTACATGGCCTAAGGAGTGATTCAGTTGAGCAGCAGGTGCTTTAGGGTGAGCAACATCATTTTCCTGGTCTCCATCAGAGACCTGATCTCTATTGACTATAATGCAAGTTTAGATACCAAGTGTACATGTAGGCACCTAAATTTAGGGGTCTTAACTCTTCACCTGAATCCTAGACCTTATATCTAGTTTCTAGAAATCCTCCTTTTCAGTTTCAACATACCTATTGTATGACCCCAAGATCACTCTGAGCCCTCTGGTCCTAAATGCAGCTCCTTAACAACAGCCATGAGGAAAACAGCTTGTCTCCCTATATACTTGCCTTTGATGTTCTGGATAGTTTTAGAGAAGGGAAAGGAGCAGGTGCTTCTTCATGATGGCACAGGCTTCCGTGCCACACCTCTGAAGCAGGGCTCAGCTAGCGCTGGTGCTCGGCTCAGCAGATGGTGCAGGCTGTGCCCCAGCATCCTAACACCACTGCTAGCAGCAAGACACCATGGTCAGTTTTGGGTCACCTGTCCTGTTCGCTCCTCCTTGCAGGTGGGACCCCACTATGCTTTTCCGCTTCCGACCCTCCAACGGGGCAAATAACAAAGTTGGTTGGCCTTGGTTGTTATAGCAATAAGTATAAGCAAGGTCCTCTCTGCATACCATGGCTGGGCATCAGCTATAAACAATGGTCTTATCACCCTGAGAGAGTGAACATTGTCTGCACAATGTGCTGTTAATTTCAGTTGTTAGAGAGGCCCAGCTAAGAAGCGAAGTTACTGACCAAAATTGGTTCTGTTTTACCTCAAACCAGGACACCTTGTCACACCAGGGCAGACATTACAACTAATAGAGACAGATTTTATCCATACCTTGGGCACCCTTAGGACACTCTCACTGTGGGTGCACAAAGAGGCATTATGGTTGCATCGCAATTAATTGATGGGCCATGTGATGGCCGAGATTTTTCCATAAAGCCCCAAGTTGCAGCTCCAAGTGCTGAAGGTAGAATCCTTGCTTTTATTTCTTGTTATTATAAAGGATGCTTCTATCCTTCCTGCCTATGGAAGAAACCTGGACAACAGGAGCAAGGCAAAACAAGCCAAAGAACCCAAGGTGAACATCATTATTATTTTCCCCTAAAATCTGATGGCTTTTAACCCAAACTTATAATGGATCAAGAATTCTTGCTCCTGGCAATGCTGTAGGAGGGGGATTAACCTCAGCTTTATCTCTGAAAGCTCCTTTCACTGGCAATGAAGAGAAACAGGCACCTTCAGAGGGAGCCTCATCTCAGACATGTTCATGAATATAAAACTTGACTAACTCTGGGCTAAGAACAAATCATATCTTTGCTGGTCATTGCTGCAAACTGATAATAGATATTTTTCGGATGTGTCATATAATCAGGTTTTAAGACAAATGTTATTTAGGTAGGGCAGCCAACTCTTTAACATCATTAGTTACAGATTTTTTAAATTTCTGGTTTTAACTTCCCTCAATAACCAGTTGCATTTCCTAATGTCCAGTTAATTACTTCCATCAGCTTTCCTTTCACCCTTATCAAATATTGTTTTGTTTACAGAAGTTTTCACACCACCTCTTAATCAGAACTAGTTTGTTACCAAACCTGCTTTTATCGATGACCAAAGTACTGGTTTTCTTTGACAATCCAAGTAATCTTTTCACATTATTATTTTTACTTCTTTGAAAAACAGCCACTTACCAAGTACCCAGAATATGCAACCATTTGTTGGACTTTCCTCTTGGTTGCACAAAATGTGTCTAACTGGGGCATGAGCATTTGCACCCAGGAAAAAACTCAGTATCTGTTCAGTGGTGAGTTTCTCTACCCTTGAAACAACTCTACTATTGACCTTCTCTGTAGAATAAATGAAAGGATGACCTTCCCCTATGGAAGCTGTATTTTTAACTTATAAAACTATAACGTAAAATTTTATAGCATATCGTAATATTTAGAACTGCCAAGGATATTTTATTACCAGCAGCATGAGTTCTTGAGCATCTTGACTGGAATGGTGAGGAATGAGAGAGTACAGCTGAGATAACCAAATTCTTAGCATAGCCAACTTGGTGAAGAAAATACATTTGCAAGAATACATTTGCAAACATAGGCATTTTTAATGTGAGAGTATCTAATATTTTTTTCCTTTCTTATTAAAAAAAAAAGTAGGTATTGTTTTGTATGCTGGAAAACATTCTTTGTGATAGCAAAGTCCTCTAACAGTTGAATTTTTCTTCACTTCTGACAATATTATTTATTTCTATCCTGGACTTTCAATTTAATGAAGGAAACAAAGGCTGTATTTCTTCCTGGTAAATTTAAAATAAATGAGAAATGTTCTGATAAAAACAATCTTCATAGAATTACAGATCGTATTTTCTTCTGTCATTGCAAAATGTGTTGAAAAATACAGTCTAAAATAACCCAGGCACAACCAGTCTGTGTGTCTATTTTAAAACAGGATTATTGGATATTTTTTCCTCTCTGCTGGGTTATAGTTTCTACTCAAAACAGTAGCTTGTGCAGGCTAAGATTAAATTTTTGCTAGAGCTATTTCAAGGGAAAACTATAGAAAAAGGAAGAAAGATAAAACCAAACTAGGTTTTGCACTTCTTTTTTTCCAGCAATTTCTATTTTATCTTTAGAGAACTTTGTTGTTGGAACACAACAAAATGACAGAAGCTCTATGTCTGTGGGGAGACCTCTCCGAACTGTTGGTCACCAAGAGCACAGAAGTGAAAACACAAACCCTGGTGCATTAGTGAGGACCAAGAAGATGCCTGCAAGCTTTCCTTCAGAGCGCGGGACGGGAGGATGTCCTTGGTGGTATGGTCTAATGGGAACAGGCACCTCTTCCCAGTGCTTCCTCATTAGCCACAGCCTTCACTTTTTGTACCAGTTCTGCTTAAATAATTACAGCCTGATCCAGGCTGGACTATTACTGGTGCCAGACTGGGGTAGGAGGGTGTAGGAAGGCTACAAGCTAGGGAAAACAAAAGGGAACTGAGAGCCCAGGACTCACATCACAAAACCACCTTGCCAACCACAAAAAAACTTCGTTTTACATAGTTGGCTTGATTGATTGTTTTAATTCACTTTTCCAGCTCCAACTGCAAATAGCTTCAGGGCATAGTTTGTGGAAAATTTCTCAACCCTGCCAGGCCTCCCTGGGACGTCATGCCGGGCAGCCACACAAAGAAAACGGGGCTGTAGCTGGAGTTTGACAATACACCACCCATTGGCAGCTTCAGAAGATGCTGCCAAGAAAAATCCAAGGCCTTTTCATTTCTCCATGGTAGAAGTGACATTGCCATCCCACAGAAATGAAACTGGAAAGCATGGGCTCAGGGACCCAGCACAACAACAGTCCTGCACCATAACCCAAGCTCATTAGTCCCATGGCACAGGGTTTTTATTGAAATAGCCTTGTTGGATGACTGACAGCACTAAGAAGGGGAAGGAATAACGTTATCTCCTGGCTGCTCAATCAGAGAGCAGCTTCTCTGGCTCCTGCTGCAGCAGCTGGAGACCATGTGGCTGGAGGGACCTTCTGTGCATCTGTGGACCCCACCATCATCTCCAAGAGGAGCTTGGCCACAAAACTCTGGGTGCAGCTTTCTGCTAAGCTCTATCCCCTTGGACTAACCGTCTGCCAACCAAAACCCCATGCGTGTCCTACAACATCCTCATCATCCCATCCCTGGAGGTGTTCAAGGCCAGGCTGGACGTGGCCTTGGGCAACCTGGTCTAGTGGGAGGTGTCCCTGCCCATAGCAGGGGGGTTGGAACTTGATGATCTTCAAGGTCCCTTCCAACCTAAACCATTCTATGATTCTATGATTGCTTGTCAGCTTATACCATCCAAGAACACAGATGAATCAGTCCTGCCACAGAAGGATCACAGACAGCACAGGCCACCTGAATAAAGCTGGTGTACGGCCTGCTTTCACGTGCTAAAGTGAGGTTAAGCATCTCTTCTCCCAAGGCAAGAGGGGATTCATGACTATGAAATCGGTGGTGTTGCTGGTGTTACCATCCCTTGTCATAAGCATGCGTGTCAAATGGGCAAAACTCCTCAGATCTTATTCTTCTGTAGTGCAAATGTGTGGGTTTGTGATTTGTGCACATCGTTGTAGAGCTGCAGGTTAAACAACTGAAGTGAACTCAAACTGAGGAGCTCTGAAACCGTGCCGCAGAGGCATCTGCACCAGATGAGACACACCTCACTGCACTCTGCTAGCTTACACCTACGCCGGCACAAGCGTGCAGGGATCGCCCTGCAGCTCAAGAAAATACCTGCCCACCTCCCCCCTGCTGGTACGTACCTCTGCTTCACTGAACTAAGATTGCTTTTGACCCAAGAACGTCGTGCTCTATCCAATTCTATAACCCCGCCTCGTACACCTCAGCAGCTTTCAGGCAGGACATGTATTCTTCCAGCTTTTTAAGTCACAACTGGAAATAATGAAAAGCTTTGCTAACCTGAGGAGCGGCAGGGGAAGGGATATGGAGAAGGGAAATGAATTTTAGTACAGAGAAGTCCTGCGTGACTTCAGGACAAAAAATGGACAGGGAAATATGTAAGACTGAAAAAAAGAGACACAACCAATGCAACAACCTCGAAAGAAAAGCAGAAATGGAGGCAAAAAAACTCAGCATGAGTTGGGGAAGTAGTAAGTCTGGGAATTAGCAATTGTGGCTGAATCTCAACACAGAGACACTTTTGCTGGAGAAACCGAGACAGAAATGAGTAATCTAACTTAATTTCAATGCCGCAGAAAGCCAGTGGCAGAATGAGGACTAAATCTCCTCTGTCCAAATCCCCTGCCTTTTACAGTGAACCTGCTACTTTTGAAAGGTGAACCCTACCTCCTCATACTCATGCCCAAAACATAGAGGGATAAGACTACCTCATTGAAATCAAGGAATATTTTGTCACTAACATCAGTAGGGACCCAGCACCACCCTTAACACCTGCCTTGTTGACAATAGATCCCCACTTGATCAGCTTATCAAATCAAATTGTTGTGTCTGAGTTGAACATGTCATCAGAGGAGGACCCTCAAAATCCACGTGGTACAAGAATTGTTGTCTGCTGCCTCCTTCAAGTAGTTAACACATCTGCTGCAGGGGGTGTTTGAAAGGAAGGTGATCTTCATCCTCCAGGAAAGAAGTGGTATGACCGAGGTGCCCTCCTAAAGGTACAAAACACACCCGAGGTTGTACCACAATGAAAATCTCATCCATGTCTTCCAAAAACCTGCAAATCAAACGGCTTTTGAAGGGATCTGAAAATTATCTTCTCCCAGGATTAGGGAGGAACACTGCCATTGAGAACAACCTTTAGCAATACTGCTTTAAATAAAAGAGATCGGGCAAATGAAAATGATAATGAAAAAATTATCAGCATATAATGTTCCCTTCTATGTATTTTTTTTGAGTAAAGTTTTATGTGATGGCTTTGAAACTAAATCTAGAGTATGTCTCTCATGCATCTGCAGGCTAACTATAAGATACCAAGACACTTGAAAGTCAGAAATGTAGGTGATGTTGATAACATCTTTGTATAGTGCAATAATAACATTCAGTCACTCAAGGTCTTTCATTTTTGGAACTGCCCCACATGAGCATGACATTCATTAGTTCAAACCTGTATTGTGCTACAGCAGTTTGGAAAAAAAAAAAAAAGTCACTAAGAAGAGTATTAAAAATTGCATGAAGGAGTCTTTCCCTCGGGCATTTCTTTTCAAGGTCAGAAAGCCTCGCTCTTGTTTTTTCTGCTGACATGAAAACATTTGGAGAGATGACGTGACATGAAGACCCACACCAAATCCAGCTCTTTAATTTTGAAAAACCTTCATCTTCTCGCAGTGTTTCAAATGTGACATCGTTTGATCTCCATGAAATTAAAAAAAAAAAGAAAAGTGCCATGTTCCCTGACATGCCTGCTGTAGGATGTACACACAGAAAACCACACGGGGATCAGCAGAGCCTCATGAATAAAAACTGCTCCAAACCCTCCTTTCACCTAAACCAGAAGAAAACATTCATGACAGTCGAAAGGCGTGATGAGGGTTGTGTCTCAGCTTTTCTCTTATAGTCCTCTTTGCTTGCAACAAAGCAAAGTTCACCCGGTCTGCAGTGAGGGACCCTGTCCTCCCCGGAGGCCACTGGGCAGGACCAGATCCCAGGGGACACACAGTGCCAGGAGCAGGTGCTCTGCTCTGCACCCCAAATCCCCAGTCCCTGCTTCCCTCATCACCTAGCACCACATTTCATGGCATCTGTTCCTGAAGGCCATTGGCAACATCAAGAGAAGAAATATGCCCATTGGGGTTCCCCTATCAGATAAAGCATGGTGGTGTGGTTTAGGCCTGGTTTGTGTCCTCAAACCAGGACACATGGCTATTCACAATGTGCCACAAAACTTTCAAAAGCCAAGACTTTTAAAATTCTGTGAAAATACGGTTTATAGACCTGTGTAGGGGCAATTGCATCAGCATTAAAAACAGAGCTTGTCAATATTTTATGACTTTCCCTTCCTCTCACCTCCAACCTTTCTTGCAGCAATAAACAGCCTTTCTTAAGTTCAGATGTACTTTTTCATAAACAGTTCAGTTTTCTGATGACTAAGTTTATCAAAATCACACAGTAACCAGGAATAATATTTTGAAAATATCAATATGACTTAGGTACTTAAATCCTCTTCTGTAATAATGACGAAGGCATTGCTCTGCCAATTCGGTAAATCTGGCTTTAGGGCTCCTAATAGGAACACAGAGGTCCCAGGAGCAAAATAACCCCATGAGTTTGGCACAAATTCACTCCCTCAGTTTTAACTTCCTTAAAAAAAAAAAAAGACAGATTAATTTTATATCTTGCAGTCGTTAGACTGGAGCTCAGTACCACCTGCCCAAACCACACTAAGTTTACACCAGGAGCGGTCTTTCCTGAAGGCAGCATAAAAGCATGAAGTCTCTGGGTCGTGTGTTGTGGTTAGTGTGACAGTGTGATTGTGTTCCTGGCATGCTCTGCCAGGTGAGCCGCAATGCCCGGTGCCCTCTCCCCTCTGCCATCCCCAGTGTCTCGCGTTTGAGGGTGATGTCCCCTTGGGTTGTGCAGATCCGAGTCTTCACAGGGCTATGATAGAGTCAGGATCATGGAAATGATCTAGGCTTTGCAAAAGAGAAAAGCTAAGGTTCTCCAAGAGGAAAAAGAGATATTTATTCTGGCTCATTAGAGTTGATGGCATAGCCCTATAAATAACAAGAGCATCAAGGAGAGAGAAGCAAATGACAGCAGTCTTTTCTGGGGGAAAAAGAAAACAAAAATAATTGCACGTGGCAATCCAACCTGAACACACGAAAATCAGGAGCACCTAAGCTCCTCTCCAAGACTTCTGGCACCTCCATCAGGTGCACAGCCTTCATTACCCCTGTTGCTGCCTGTGCCCGGAGCTCCAAGGCAGGGCCAGCTCCCGCCTGCGAGATGCCCCCGGCACAGGCAGCCTGAGCTCAGCCTGTGTTCAGCACACACTGCCACTGGCGTTTTGACTTATCTCATGCAGGGAAGCAAAAAAAATCCAACCCAAAACAAACAAAAAACCAACAACAAAGCAAAGCCCTCAAACCAGTGGAGTTTTGATTCTATGCTATAGCAGGATTCCCTCATGGCTTAACAACAGGCAAGTTCAAACTGAAGATTTCTGCAACATTGGTAAATTCATAACTGCACCCTCGTGCATAGACTCTTGGGTATCTAACAGGGCTGAGCTCCCAATGTTGCTTACCCTCATGGGAGCATATCACAGTGACTCTCCCATACCTACCTGGCAGGACACCACATCTTTGAGACCACTGCCCCTCTGTAAAATTTTGATGCAGCTGGCTTTTGCATGCATGGAGAGCTGCTTCTCTCCAAGTAGGAAGACAGAAGCCCCCATACAGACTGCAGCTCTGAGCTTCATTTCTGTAGGAAGGCAGCATAAAATCTTGTGCAGAACAGCCCAACTTCTGGTCATACACAGAAAGGAGATATATGGCCAGTAGGCAGTAGGCAGCCGGGTCAGCCCAAGGAGCTCATCCCCATCCCCCCATAAGTTCACCTAGGAGGGCTGACACTTCAGAATCAGAGCTGCATCCAGGCTCAGCAGTCCCCAAGCATCATGAGCAGCACCAAGAGGACCCTCCTCTAAAGTGAGAGCAATTGCTGTGGCTGAGTGAGCTGATGGACGCAAACACAGGCCCCAAAATGCTGCACACAAACCACATGGACCTTGGGCAGTTCAGAGCCCATGAGGGCTCAGGCAAGTCCCCATACATGCTGCACATGAGGAAGAAGGACACACAGGGGTGGCAGATGAAGAGCAGCCTGACAGCACACGATGCCATGCCCCAGGATAGCTTGGCACTGCTCAGACACAAGTCTCGGCTTTACAGTTTTGCTGAGCACAGTCCAGCAAATCCATTTGCTCCCACGCTAATACTCGTTTTTTCACCCTCTAATTTTACGAGAACATTCTGACACAGATAGCCTCTGTACGGTGTGTACGGGAGGCTTCAATGTTGGCCTTTAAAGCTAATGGCTCCATCTACATTTGAGATATTTGCACTTGTACACCTAAAGCCAGCTCTTGGGTTGATAAGCACTGCAAGCAAAATTGCTGGCACTCCTGGCAGGCCAACCAGGGCTCCAGAGACATACGTGTGTAGTGGGTCTGCCGTGGGGACAGATCCAAGGGAACCATCCAGATCCTGGCGTCAGGATGCTTCTCGCAGTTCGGTAGAGCAAGATGCTGCTGCTAGTTTTTGGGTGGCAGCAGCATCTTTCCAGCTGAACCAGCAACAACTGGAAGGCAAAAGGACCACAGGTTCTGCACTGGCTCAATGCTCACAGCCAGTTTCGTCTCCTTCCTCATAACACCCAGGCAAGATGCTGAAGTAAACAGCTCAGCTGCCCAAGTAATGTTTTCCTGTCAAGAATATATTTCAGCGATGCAAAGCCTTCTCGGGATAAGGTACCCTAACACTGAGGTTACTGTCATTGACACTATCAGCCTAATCTCCAGTGGCAGTTCATCATACGCTCTCATCTGTTGTGTTTTCTTGTCCCAGTACAGCACTGTGAGCACTGCCTGCCGAACACACGAAACTGGCGCTCCAGGGAACTTTCAACATAGAAAAAACACACAAGAGAGGAGAATAACATTAAATGACTGTCCTGTCCACAGATAGCCTGGCTTCTGAGCACGGCGCTCAGCATCACGTTATGATGAGTGGTTAACATTATCTGTCCATGCGCCTTGCAGAATAGTACAGTCTTATGAAAAACAATGTGTTCGGTTTCTTCATACTTTAATAATCTTACTAGTAAGATACACGAGTGCTAATACCTTCTACCAGACCAACATAACCTTGGCTATTAGGTGACACCACAGGTGAAGGTAAATGGGAACTTTCATTACCTGAAATGAGGGAGACCAATATTCCTGAAGCAGAAAATTTTATTTTGAAGTCCTGAAATGACAAAAGCAGAATTTTGGCCTTACAATTGTTACATTTTTTTCACCAGACTTTCATGCAGTTGAAAGTCTTCATATTGCATAAACCTGAGTTAGAGACTGATACAGAACAGAAAGTACTTAAAATCTGCACAGGAAGACTTAGAAACAACAAATAAATGGTCATGGGGGGG
>NW_009660184.1:1865164-1880995 GCF_000708025.1 Charadrius vociferus | reverse complement strand
GGGGGGGGCATTTTCCTTCAGCTCTGACATGAACAGCCAGAATCCCAAAAGCCATTTTCAAGTAGTTTCATGGAAAATTTTGTTGCCTCCAGTAAAGTATTTGCAGACAGTGAAACCTGGAATGGCTATCATGCACTTGTCCATGATCTACATCTAAGGAGTTGCCTATAATTGGTTAATGAGTAGACAGCAATTAGGAGTTCTTATTTTAGTACCAACACATGCCAGCAACTGGAAACAAAAAGCAGCCAAGAGAAACAGGCCAGGGTTGAATAAAAAAATTAAAAAATAAGAAAAAAAAAAAAAAGGAGGTTCTGCTGCATTTCCAGCAGCTGTAGAAAGTGGTCCACACACCACATCTCTGACACTGGTTTAGTCTCCAGGCAGCAGCAGTCATACCATGGTGCAGCATAGAAACATAGATGTCGCGGCAAGTCTGTGTATCTCTCCCTCCTCAAGGCAGGCTCGGGTCTCCTCCAGCCCGTCCTGACCCATCCCTAAGCTGTGCAAAAACAATGTTGCTAGTAGAGATTCTCCAGAGCTGGGGCAATGTCTTCAAGCATCTCTTCCTCCACTCCTGCAAGAGCGAACAACCGCACCAGAAGCCTGGGAAGAGCCAACACCGCAGCCCTGGTGAGACGTGCAGGACAGCTGTGAAGAAAAGGCTTTGTGCTTTGAAGGCTTAGTGCTGCAAGGACTTCATGCACCCAGCAGGGAACAAGTAGCCAGCAGTGTCAGTCATGGTCAAGCCCCTACAAATACACAAGGGAGGTCTTAAACACAGAATTATAATAGTGCAGGTTTGAGGTTCCTCAAAGAGCTTGGCAAACATCCACCCACCTTCAGCTTCACAGCTCCCCACGAAACATAGGCAGGCCCTTAACTGAGTGTCCAAAGCAACTGCCCCTTGTGCAAATGAAAGCTGAGCATGGCACTGTGACATTGCAACTTTTCACTTAGCAGGCAGGCAATTATCCCTCTTGTTTAATTGTGTCTGATGAGTGACACACACAGACCCCATGCGGTCTAAAAATTGACGTATCGTTTTATTTATCATAGCAGCTTCTACAGTTCTACAAATGGATGACACACAATCCATTATCATTTTGGAAGCATTATTATTCATGCAAATATGTCCCAAAACCTTGGACTTTTTTTTTTTGATTCCTCTTTTTTTTTTTCCCCACATTCCTTTTACATTCAGATTGCAAATTCCCTATCTTGCCAATGAGATTTCCTCCTCCTCACCAACCCAAAATAAATTAGAGAACAAGCTGCTATCTCTAAAAGCTTTATAAATAAAACATACAGCACATACACACACAAAGGCTACAATTTTAGAGTACTTTTGTATCCTGGATGGATTTAGAGATGTCATTGCGAATGCACAGATGCTGCCAGTCACGGGAGTTTAGCAAGTGCTATGCAGTTTGACATTCCATTAGATTGTGGCCCTTTGTGGCAGTTGAGGCTTCCCAGGGCAGAAAGTAACACGCCAATCGCTTCTATCAAGGAGAGAAAATAATGGTAACGACACCAGCAGATTCATCAAGGGACAGAACTAAAATGACTCTTTCCTGGCTCAACTAAATAAAAATTATGACAGTTGAAAAGAATGCTGAAGGTTTTCTGCAAGTGGATAAATCACCATTCAAAGTAGTTAGTGGAAACGTTTGCTTTTTTCTTCACTTTAAAAAGGAAATACTTTTCCTTAAAAAAAACACGAGAATTTAAGTTTTTGTTTTATTTTCCTCTCTCTTCCAACAGAAACATGCAAAATATGAAGAGAGGATAAGGAAAAAAAAAAGAAATTAGTTTCAGAGCTAAGAAAACCTGTTTTTTCTACAAAATTATGCTGATTTTTAACTCAATTAACACAAAGCTGCTGTTTAGGCATCGCCCATCTGCTGGAGACACCACAGGGGACAGCTGCCAGCGGTGGCCTGGCGGAGAGACAGGCTGCGGCAAGGTTTCCTTCCCGCAGCTTCTGACACAGCCCAAACACAGACTCAAAGCTTTCCGTAGCTTCCAGCCCTCCACACGCTCAGAGACTAAAAGGTCAAAAAAAAAGATTAAGGAAAAGAAAGAAAATTGGAGCAGGAGAAAAAGACTCTGTTCCAGACTGAACAGCCTGAAACTTTTTATGTTAACCCATGTTTTGAGAAATAAGACTTCATCCGTAAAAAGCAGTCATATATCCCCCTATGCCACCAGCACCCATCATGGACGAGGAGGTGGCCAGCTCGGTCCCCACCTGCCCAGGGATAGCAGGGACCAGCCAGGGGATGCTCTGACAGATCCCAGCATGGAGCAGGGCAGGAAGCCTGCTGTTCCTCTGACTGAGCCCAAGCACCTCTGGGAAGGGAGGTCCCTCTGCACCGAGCATCAGGCAACGGGTCTGGGGCTGCAGAAACTTCTGCCTGTCTGTCTAGCTCAAAAAAAAAAAAAGTGCCCAAATAATTGCCTAGATTTTTTTTTTTTTTTTTTTTTTAAGGGCTTGAAAGGGTCCTGAGGGATCACACAGCTGGATTCAATAGCCAAAACAGGTTCTGTGGACCTGTGCCCATCACAAAAGCGGTTGTCCTGAGCCAGGTTGCAGACGGTGGTTAGCTTCAAGTGCCATGGTGACCACTAAAAAGCTGATACAGAAAAAGAGCCTTACTGGAAGTTTTAAAAGGAGTGATGCATTTTAAACGTTTTTGAGGTCAGGTTCACCCTGCAGGACTGACTTCCACATAACCAGGTGACACAGCCCAGGTGACACAGCCTAATGCGTTAACCTGACTCTCAGCAGTGAAGCAAACACAGAGACCCTGCACGTCTTTGCCCTCCACAGCAGCTTGCAAAGGTGGGACAGACTGGGAGGCTGTTTGGAAACCCCCAGCCCTGACTAACCCTCTGCAGCAGGAAACATCTGGCCTCACTGGCGTTTCCTATGAAATAAGATACACACAAACTTCGTATCATCTTCATCTACCCTGAAATAGGTGATTTCATCACCGATGTGGGTGTCTGGTTTTTTGGACAACACTAAGCTCCTGGCCCTGTTGAAGGCCCACAGTAAACATGGCTAACAAACACCTCCTTACACTCCGTAACCCTCCATTTTCACTGCATTTCCCCTGTTCCTGGGTTAAGAGGAAAAATAAAGGACACCGAGCTGACCTTCAACACCACCACACAGTATCTCCACACTATGGTCCCAGCCTGTTTTGTTCAGCTCCTTTGCAAACTAGATAGCTCCAGCCTCCCTTCACACAAACCCTCCTGTGGTGGTGGCTACGGGGGCTTATGTCTGTCTTGCTTTTTGGCAATAGGGGCCTGAATCTGCCCCAGCTGACTCCATGCACCTACCTGGGACACCTGCATTAATAGCCTGACCTTCACTAGATGGGCAGCCTCGTGCTTGTACTCCCACCCTGCAGAGACAGCCCGTGCACAGGTTGATCTTACACCTCCAACCCCATCCCATGAGCTGAGCCCACGCCCGACCTCCCCACAGCACAGCGTGGCATCACCACCAAGCCCTCCTCCCCAGGCAAGCCCGAGCATCCGTCCAGGGCAGCCATGAGGAGATGGGAGGCTCAGACCAAGGGAGCAGCAGCAGGATGATGTCCATATGGGACAGAGCACTCCTGCTGTTGCTACCAGGTGGTTTAAGGAGGTGCCTCTCACCGCCTCTCCAAAACCACTTTTTCCCTAACTGTTATTTACTGCTGCTCAGCAGAGTCTTGCTGGGACACAGCTGGGGCTGGGGCTCACGTCAAACGGGTAAGGCTGCCACACACACGCAGACAGCTACAGTGCTAAGACCTAAGGACACAGTCCAAGGGAAGGTGGAAACAGGCAAGGGAGAAAAACAAGCTGCCATCTTAAATGTGATTTCCACTATTCAAAGGAGTCATTTTAGTCAACCCACTGCCTAATGAGTTAGCAGCAATGGCCCAAGGCCTAATCACAAACGGGTAAGAGCATTTCTCCAGTGCAATCATTTATTTCTCCATTTCCATTCCTCCCTTTCAACTTGAAGAGCAGCACTAAAAGGAGAGAGAAATCAGCTTTCCATCTTTATCAAAGAAAAAGACTTGTAAGAAACCACAGATGCCAAGAGTACCTCCTCCTTTCCATCCTTGTCTCTCTTTGTACCAGACCAGTTCCCTAGTCTGCTACAGCTCACACTCCTTTAGTGGAGAGAAATATTTGTGATAGGCATTGCTGAATGTCACAGAAACACTGAAGAGCAACTGGAGATCAATTAAACAGCCTTATCACTAAGCAGCAACACGTTGAAATGCAGGAAAGAAGAGCGATAACCAGCAATGGGTCAATGCAATGAACCAGCTCCATTAAAATTGATCTACCTATAAAAATAAATCCTGAACTACATCAAGGGTTTCATCTTATTTGCATGTGAGCTTCAGCATCAGCTGGTGATAACAAGATGACTAGATGAAGGCAACAGAAAAACATGGTATTAATTATGTAAACTCCTCAGCTCTAGGTACTAAAGTACATCAAAATCTTCACACCTTCATCGTTCAGGAGAATTCAAAGTCAGCTTTTTGGCTCATGTCCCTCCCTTTCAGAGGGCAGGAGACACCAACTGAAACAGTACTCTGTGATCAGTCCCTCTGGTCCTCTGCCCATGCTGCCCTAGAGGGGTCATCCTTCTCTTTGAAATCATCTTAGCCATGTCTCTCCCTTCAGACATATAGTTTATTAAAAGACATAGCAGATGGAGACTGAAATGGCCATAAGACAGGAAGAAGGCGTAGAGGAGCCCATCTATTATTCTTAGCTTTGACAGGTCTGTGGGGACATCTCTAGGTGGGACTCTGAAGTAGACAAAGCAGCAGATGGTGATGGCAGCAGATGAGAGACTTCCCCTCATCACTGCCCTCTCCACATTTGGAGCAAGCATTTGGTGAGCATCCATCCCAGCCATCCTGGACGTTATTTCTGCATGTCCTCCCAACTGTTTCCATCAAACCTGAAGGCTGAACATCATTAAACCTGAAGGTTGAACATCCCTCAGGTATTTTGTATCTTTTGCTGAGACTGAGGCAGCTGCTTTCAAAAGCAAACAGGAATAAGACTGTATCTTTTCTCAAAACCATCTCACTGATGCTGTTACAGCCATCCTAATTTACTGATCTTCGCTCCACTAGAGGTACCCTAAGAAGGGTTGGGACCAGAAATAGGACTACATCTGTAATAAGGTGAGACAACACTCTACATCTGAGTTTTTTTGACCCTGGGGGATAGTTTCAATCCAGGACAGAATTTCACAGATTTATTTTCCCACACAACCTTTTCCAGTTTCCAAGAGAAACGTTTCTCTTTCATGATGCATTTTATTATAATTTTTTTGTGAGGTGAAACTGAAAAAAAGATGAGTGATTTGGACCTATGACATGACAAGAAAATAAAGAATATTTCAGATGAGCATTTTTCATTTATACTGCTCTATCTTATTATACCAAGACTGTTGACCTTATTAAGAATATCAGTTTAACAGCCCACTTCAGAAAGATCTACATATGCACCTAAGTGTTAAACTGAGTGCTTGAAAGACACATTAAACCAAATAAAGATTGACAGCTTGTTGTTTCTATCCTACCAGTCAAGCACTGCTTACTTCAGCACCTATATGAAATATAGAAGACTGACAAGGGTATATCTCATGGCCTCTGTATATCTCTAAAGCACACCTATCTTTACGTAGATACCTTTGTTGCAAGGCCACCTTTTTATTCTTTGCTTACACAGCATCTAACACAATGATGCTCTAACTTATGACAGAGCTGCAAGGCACTGCCACAAGGAAAAAAGCCACACAGTAATAGCCATACAAGTGGTCTTTAAAACATATCAGGACTTTACTAACATTCAAAAAGTGATTCTTAGAAGACTTGGAATTTCCTTCCAGCATAAAGGCTGTGGTAATATGACTTCTGCATTGTCTGCTGCGAGCCAGAAGCAAACCTGGGCTTGAACAAAGTCCTTCCTACTTGACAGAGGTTACAACACTCAAATCAGACCCACCACTTGACCTAGGAATCAAGGTTGAAAGAGGAGCCAGGACCTGAGAGGCAGAAGCTCTGAACTAGGTACCTATTAAGGACAATCTGGATTTATTTTCCATAGTGCCCAGTCACAGCCAACTTAGAGACTGTACATGTGGGAACCCCCAGAAATCCCTTCCCACCCTGCCACCTGGTCTGCAACTCCATGGAAGTGAAAAGGGCCTAAAGACATTCCACTTTTCCACCTCTGTGCACCCCTGGTGAACCAGAGGCAATAGGTTGGAGCAGGCTTTACCAAGGCAGACATACATTTTATTGTATCAGTAGTCAAGATTGCCTAAATCTCAGCTCAAAGCTTTCTCCTTAACCTAGCCACATCTTGTGAGTTGGGACCACCACCATTTCTGCTTCTCCTTAACATCCTAAGTTGCAGAAATGAAGTTAGGGCAACAAAAGGGTTGCCTTGTTTGAGGTTGTCTTCCTGGATCTCTCATGACTACTGATTTTTAGTTTCCTGATTACAGGAGGAAAGAAGATATTCATTACAGTTTACCCTATTAGTGGCTGAATCAGTCACTGAAAAAGGTCCCACCAAGACAGAGAAGCAAAGAATCCTGGCCTGTCCCTGGCGTACGTTCATGTAGCCTGTTCTTGAAAACACTGGTGATGATTGTTTATAACCTTTCCAGGTGATCTATCAGTGCTTTCCTCCCTTTCTAGTTAAAATGTTCTTCACCCACTGTAAAAATTACCACCACCCAAGTTGAGGTGCTCACAGACAACACCTGAAGCAACTGCTAAGCGAAGCAGTAGTTTCACCATGATCTGGTGACTGATGACTTCAGTAATACTCTCTTGCCCTCGATCACTCCAGAAGTTTTCTGAATGCCTTACTATGACAGCCTCATTCTCCATCTGGCACCTGCCTGACATCTCTTTTCTTCCAACATGTTATATCAAAAGCGTAAATTATTTGACTTCACTTTTTTAAGCTCTTCTTTGCCTGTTCTGCTTCTCCTGTACAGCCTCTTAGACATAGACAGAGTTCCCAATAAAACTTTTAAGACACTACTTTACCCTCTCCTTGAAAGTCTCCCATGTCCCAGGGCACAGGGATTGTCCTGGCAGAGATGTGGCAGCTGGTGGCACTTAAATAGCCTCTTGCCTTCCACCCTTCTTTTGTTACACTGACCTGCCACATCTCATCTTAAAGCAGGCATTAGGGTCATGATCCAATTGCTGTGCTTAACGAGCCTCCTCCAGGCCCTGGTGATGGTCTCTGTGTGCACTCCAGGCCTCAGGGACACGTCAGGCAATTAGGCTTCGCATGTTCTCTAAACTAAGCTGAATTAGTCCATGTTTGCCACGGTTAAAAGCAAATACATGGACAGGCACCAGAGGATAAGGAGCAGCAACTTGTTAACACTTGAGTCTGAGACCTTGATTGTGGACAAGAGAGGTCACAAGCTCTTTCTCCCATCCTTATGTAGTACCTCACAAATGGGGTCCAGCTCCCTCAAGGTAACAGCAATTAAACAGAACTCTCAGGAGCAGCAGATTTCCTCTGACAAAGTATTTCTGTGTTCCTCTATATTAACTTCTTATCCATGAATAAATGCAGCAGGCTTATCTCTGCTACTCTGTGTTTGCTTTAATAACTAGCATGAAGCCTGTATTTATTACCCAAATCCTGTTTCTAAATCTCACTCCTAGATGAAGCAGTAATGATATGGCTGCTCTGCTCACATAACCCCACAGCTCTTCCTTTCATGAAGAAAAAACCCTACCTCCACCATGCCCTGATGGACCTGCTGCCATTCCCCTATCTAACATCGTTGCTAGAAACGTCCTGGGTTGTCCCAAGTTTCCATCCTTTCCAGGAAATCAACACAAAGACTGCAGCAACTTTCCAAAGCAGATGCACATAGGGCATGTCTATATTTACTCAAAGAGTGGGAAAGACTGCAGTTCATCCCCCCAGAAATGGCAAAGCAGCTCCTGGATTCTTACTGAGAGAGACACTCAAAAGTCTCACAGTGGGTGCGTGAGGGCCTCATTAAGAGAGATGCTCAGGTTTGCATATGCTCTGAGTGTCTTAAGTGAAAAAAAAAAAAAAAAGAGTCTGGTAATCACAGCAGAATAAGCTCAAGACTTTCCTTCGATAGGAAACTACTTGGCTGAGGGAGTGATGCTCTCCCAGCAATGCTCCTGCGCTTCCTTCCAAACCCCAGAAAAGCAGTGCTGTCCATAAACAAACGAGACATTTTGCTCAAGGAAAGACATAGGAAAGTTGTTGAGGTGAGGAAAGAAAGCTTAGAAAGTGAAAAATACATAAAAATAGAGAGAAGCTGGAAGGTTTTCAACAGGTGGAGCTTCAAATGGCTTTTAAAGCAATTCAAAGTTGTCCTCTCCTGGCTCTAACGGCCCTGGCAGCAGAGATTACAGTTCCCAGCTGCTCAGCAGATTACTTCTACTTCCTCAGCAAGCAGAGCAGTCCAAAGGAAGGTGAAAATCTGCTTCAGACAACAGCCACCTGGTTATGTCAGATCAGGGAAAGTAGCCAACCTCAGCAGCAACATGCAGCCACCGGAGCAGCAGAGCTGTATCCAGCACTCATCAAGCCACAGCCGTGGACTCCTGTAGCAGCAGTGCCGGTGGGTGCGCACTGCAAAGGGTCATGGGTCATAGACCCAGTCCACCACCACGGCTGCCCCAGGGAGAGCGTCTCACCAGCTCCCAGCTCAGCCTCTTGGTCTGGCCAGAACCACCTCCGGTTAACATCACCCTCCACCCAATCCTGTCCCTTACCTCCTCTGAAGGTGACTGCTCCCTCCAATCCACAGGCATAAGAGCTCATGTAATCAGTCCCTAAACCTGGTTTAGTTGAGTGATCTGGATTAGCTTTAAAAAGTAAAAATAAGAATTTTTCTGGGTTGGTTTGGTTTTGGTTTTTTTTTTTTCCCCTAACCCATTTCATTTTGACCACCCAAAGCTGCTGGACAATCATACATGCAATGTATGGGCAGGTCTGGGACAGCTGGGAACTTCTGTGAGGAGACCAGGGATGCAAAAGGACCCCAATGACAGCTGGAAGCATGTCACACCCCCCCCAGAACAAGGCTCGGGGCCACAGGGGTCTCAGATGCAACACACCAAAGTGGTTGTGTTGGAAGCTGTTAATTAAACACAGTTTATTTTGGCTTTTGTTGATTTACGCTAAAACAGATTTAAAGCCAGACTGGATTAAAGCAGTGGGATTGCACTTTGCAAGAACTGTGCCATCCGTGTCGCTGTGTTTAATTACAAGCAACACCAAAGAAGCTCTTTTCCCCTATTGGTTTTCTCATCAGTGCTACTTTGGGTAAGATTATTTAATGAAAAGCAACTGCATTATGAAAAAGAGCTTTTGTGGGGATTTTCAGACTAAATACTTAGATGCTTCTAGAAGCCCAGCTTGGTACCAATTATAAAAACTGGGCAGTGTGACCTAGAGACTGGAAGGAAACAACATCGCCTACTGTGAGCTCCTGGGCAGCAGCTCCATGTGCTAAAATTAGAGGAGCAGGAATCTTCATTTTTAAATATGCCGGATTATCATCTTTTAAGTAAATCCTCAGGTGTTTCAATGTAGTTCATACTATATTAGGAAAACCTATCAATTTTTGTGTAGGTGGTTCTGAGAGAGCCTGGCACGTGCTGAATTTTCCAGATAAGGTGCTTTGTTGAATAAGCGATGAAAACAAGTTTTAAGAAGTTAAACTCTGGAACCTGCAAGTTGAAAGCCTCACTGAAATCAGCTCACTCTCTCCATGAACAGAAACTCACAGTCTGCATTCTCATCCTAGCCACTATCTGCTTTGTGCCAAGAACACAACAGGCACTGTCTGAGACAATAAAAGGACAATCTCTCCCCTAAGGAAACCTAAAACCCAACAGATGATGCATTCTGGAGACCTTGTAGGTGTTCAGCTTTGTGCATTAGTAGAGTCACTACAGTTCAGAAGAAATAAAGTATTTGAAAAGGAGAGGAAGTCAAAGCTTTGATCTCTCAGATAATTTTGCATCAGCCCAGATTAAATCTTCAAACCAGGGGTTGCTGTACAGCAAATCCCTACAGGCTGCGCAGGCATCCAGCTTCTGCTCCAAGCTCCCGTGATCCTGCAGGAGAGCTACCAGCTGCCTTCAGCAGATCGTGCCCATGAATGTTACACATCACATCTAATGTGTGATACTCTTTAGATTTTAACTGAGAACTAGTTCTTCTGTAGGATGATCTAGAAACCACATACAAAGGACAAAATTGCTGCAGATAATGTCCTTTAGTTGCACCCCCTCTATTGAACCCAGCCAGATTTTTTCATGAAGGATATAAAACCTTGGAGTTCATTTATTCCGTTAACATCCCTTTACCTGTGAGCCCTTCTCTCATACTGCAGAGTCATTTGCAAAGGGCATCACTTCAGCGCACACGCTTTCATATCCGTGTGACAGTCCACGGACAGTTACACAAAAAGATGCGGGGACAATTTATAGGTCTAATCCTACCAGATGACTGATTGTTCTGTTGTAAGCAAAATTCGATTAGGGGAGCTTGCAAGATCAGCCTCTGTGCTTGTTAGCATCCAGCACAGGGCAGCTATGTTTTGGCTGCCTATTGACTGAGCAATCGAAAGACAATTGCTGCATCCAGCCAGGGAAACGTCCAAAGAGCTGTACAGTTCAGGAATGGGGGAGGTTTCCAAATTAAATCAGCCCAAAGAAGCTTGATCCACAAAATGATTATAAGGTTCCAAGTTTGCCAACAAAACTTCAGCACCACCCTTATAAGAAATCTTTCATACGTGACATATTGTTTTCCTGCCTCTAACAAACAACTTAACCATCAATTTTTGCAGCTCTCACAGCTGTAGACTCTGCAGTCAGAATCTGGCTTCTCCCAACACAAACCATCTGCACCAAAATGTCCAGGGAGAAGGCCTCAGAAGTACCCCACACAATTCACCAAAAAACCTCATGGACTTACGCATATCCTTGGTCCTCTGCTCTCCAAACCATCAGCTCTTTTCCTAAAAGTTCCTCACTATACAAGGGACGGGTCTAATATTCGAAGGCTCTTCCAGAGAAGGATTTATTAGAGGTGTCTAAGAGAAGTGGATGAACCTGAAGGTGGGTCCCTTGTTCTGTATCCCCACTGTCTGCAGCAACTGTTTAAACTAATTCCAATTTTTAGATTGATTGGAGTTGGGTAATTTCCTTCCAAGTAACCAGGACCTGTCACCACTCCCAAATGACTTAACATTACATAAGCCCCAGGAGAGTCTGGGGATGGACTTAATCCAGAGGGGAACACTTCGATCAGTGAAACAGCAGAGTCCAGGACAAGGCTTTAAAGTTTTCCCTCCCCTCCTGCATGCAGGAGCTCCAACGCAAGTTCCCTGGCTGGGAGCAATCCCGGGAGCAGTGACCTGGCATATCCAGGCCTGATCTGGGCAAGATTATTCAGCACAGAGGTTTTATATATACAGTCCTTACTTACACCAACCTTCCCACCTATCTCATGTAGGCTTTTATCAAAGTCACTAAGATCTGACAGCTCAGATGCACAAGGTTACAGCAAATCTTGGTGACACATTGCCAGATAACATCAAAACGTAAATAATTATTGAAATAGTCCCAAACCAGTTTGCAATTATTGTGAAGGGACTGATGGGTTACAGGGAGAGGAGCAGAAAAGATAAGGCAGAAAACTGAAGCGTTGTAGCTGGGAACTTCCTGGAATCTTCTCCAGACCCAGGTTTTGCTGCTCCCAGCCCTTGGTTTCTCCACATGCAGGAGCCAGCAAATTAAAACTTAAGCCATTATAAAAATTTGCATCACGTCAGAAGCATTTGGTACTCCGAGGATGATGTATTCAGCACATTCTGACAGCCAGCACTGAACGATGGAAGCAATTTCCAGCAGGACCAGAGCTGGTCCAGCGTAAGATACAGAGGCACCACCAAGACGACAGCCTTGACGCTGGCCACGTTGGAGTCCTGCATTTTAGTCAGCAAATAGAAAGTTTCCTTGGCACTTGCAAGAGATAATCAGAGCAGGAGAAGTAATCAGACTAAACAGACACTGCCCAACCACTGCAACTAAAACATTATAGCTGCACTTTGGACTGGTGCTGTGTTGCTACTTTATGAGATGCCACCTGGAATACTGCGTCTAGCTCTGGAACCCTCAACATAAGAGGGACATGGACCTGTTAGAGCAAGTCCAGAGGAGGGCCACAAAGATGATCAGAGGGCTGGAGCATCTCTGCTATGAGGACAGGCTGAGAGAGCTGGGGGCCTTATAGCAGCTTTCCAGTATCTGAAGGGGACCTACAAGAAAGCTGGAGAGGGACTTTTTACAAGGGCGTGTAGTGATAGGACAAGGGGGAATGGCTTCAAACTGAAAGAGGGTAGATTTAGATTAGATATTCAGAAGAAGTTTTTCACTCTGAGGGTGGTGAGACACTGGAACATGTTGCCCAGGGAAGCTGTGGATGCCCCATCCCTGGAAGTGTTCAAGGCCAGGCTGGATGGGGCTTTGAGCAACCCGGGCTGGTGGGAGGTGTCCCTGCCCATGGCAGGGGGTTGGAACTAGATTATCTTTAAGGTCCCTTCCAACCTAAACCATTCTATGATTCTATGTTTACAGAGTCTTGCAGCTTCCAAATAGTTAAGTAATCATTACTGTTTTCATCTTCTGCAAGTAGGAAACTGAGGAATGATTCCCCGTCACAGAGGGGCTGGACAAGTAACAGTGCACACACAAGTCCCAGCTCCATGTCCACAGGAGAAAGTTTATCCTCCCCTGGGCTTCTGACTTGCCTAACAAAACCAAATAAACATCAGCTGCTCACAATTGTCTACAGATAAAGGAGTTATTTACTGCCTAAACTGCTCCATGAACAATATTCAAGCACTTGTTTCTCTCCATCTGCTTCACTGTTCTATCCAATGTGATGAACAGGTGAGGTTTCTTCCTCATTTTTTCGTTCATTTCCTTCTTACACTTAACTATATCAGCTTTTTCAGCAGAATGATTAACACCTCATTCCCTGTCGAAACTGTCAGTAGATTCAACAACAAAAAAATCACCGTATCCTGCTGGAGTTAGGCCAGCTCTAGAGAGATGATCTAGATAAAACACCTTTCTCTGATACTCTCTTTTACAGCTTAATTTTTTGGAGGGAGGGATTGTAGATACTAGATGAAAATATACAGCATCTTTTTCACCTTTCATCCATCCAAAAAAAGAAAAGCAAGAATACAATCAGCAAACAGAGTACTTCTCTGCGGGTCGATAGCTGGTAAAATAATCTCCAAAGAGTCCCTGACCTCAATTGAATGACCTCTGAAATGATGCATGACCCTAAGATCTGCCATTTGACCAGGCACACAGCCGAGCACATGCCCACCAGAAAAAACCATCACTAGCAACTGCAACCAGAATTGGGTTTGAACTCAAAGGCAAGGAAGACTTCATCGATCTTCTTATCTGGAATGCAATGACTCAGCAGGGAGCCCAGAGACCTGAAATTATGGGCTGACTATAAAATTCTCCTCTACTTCCAGGCAGTATCCCTTACAAAAAGCCAACCTACTACTTTTAATTTGGAGTCTGGCTCTGCAGCTTTCTTCAGAAAGCTTCACATGAATGATTAACTGGTAAATATACAATTAAATTTGAATCATTACTGTTCCAATTATTGAAATAACCTGTGTTTGTTAGAATTTTATCCTTTTACTCACGCTCATTAATGGTATCTAAATGTCAAGCAAAAAGCATTTTTGTGTGTATGTTCATCTTAGTGTCCAAATTTATTCACTGAGCAAAGGTCAGGAATTTACTGAATTACAAATGCAATTGTTTAGAACAACTTAGTACAACTTAGTGAAAGCTGCACTCAATTTGTTCAGCCCAGCATCCTGGAAGTTCCTATGAAAAAATATTGTGCCAGACATATTAAGTGTAAATTGCATTATAAATTCATTTATAATTAAAACCGCCATTTCTGTGCCTGCTGCCAGATCCCACATTCTGCTGAACAGACACATCACTAACCCTTGTTGTTTCAGTATTGGTTTTACTCTTCATAACAGTTGAGTTTCTCCACACCCCTGGGAAATGCACGTGCTTGAGAAACCGAGGCAGGAGTTAAGTGGCATTTCTAGGACCCTGAGGTGATCAGAGCAGGAGCATGGGTGCTGCCACCTCTCCACCCATCGCATCTCTCCCCCTCCCTGAGGCTGTGCTAAGCACACTGGCCTCGAAAGCAAATATAGGGCGTCTCTGCAGGCTGGACTGTTGCTCAAAAGACTCTGCCCCCACATGTTTATGTGGCAAACAGCTCATTGTGGGCCGTGGTAGCCCAAACCATCGCATCAGCACGCATAAATCATTCAGAAAAAGCTAAAGAGCATCTCCTAAGGGAGAAAAGTAGTAAAGTATGGCATGCGCTATAAACCACTGCGCCACTGGGAAGACACCTCTGATGCTGAGCTCAGCTCCATAAAGAAACGGGTATTTATCACTACAGAAATTCAAGCACAGGCCCAGGTCTGCAGAGCCAATGCTTCTCCCTCTCGCATGATCCATCTACCCTGTGCATCCCTTTACTTATCTGCCCCACCAGAGCAGTATTTATGGCACATCCCCCACAGGATAGTGCTGGTCCCAGTATCTCTACATCACAGTAGCATCTTGCCTGGGATCCTGCCAGGCCAGGACACACGTATAAGCTTTCCTTGTGAATTTTCAGTTTAAAACAAGGTTACGGTACCCTTGCCTGAAAGGGCAATAGAAGTGCAACTTAATTACCCAGTATTATAACACAGCTATTCTGAGAGGCTGCAGAAGGAAATTGGCACCGTTCTGATGGAATATTCCATGTGGTTAACAGCAATTTCATGCAGCCTCAGAGAAGACAGGCAGTTATCTAGATCTGTTGAAAGGTGAGAGTGACACACAAAGTGTTATTCTTTCCTTACATAAAGTATAACCCTATATTTTCAGGCTATATAGCTTATATTTTTAGATGAGAAGAAAGCAAAGCAAGAAAAAACACTAAAGTCAAGCTGAAAACAAGTTGGGTGCAGTTCAAAAGGACAGTGAAAAAATACAGGATGAGTAGGGGATGGTAAAGCAACAAGTTAATAGAAAAAGATCAGGGCATCACCACGAATCACAAGTCAGCAGTGTCCTGCAAGCATTGTGTACATCCACGCCATGCAGAATGAACAAACATGCTACAACACCTGGGAGGGCTGGAGGTAAGTACCACCCAAGAATCAGCGGCTCCAAGATCTCATCAGGAAAACCAAGCGTAGCCTTGGGCGTGTGTTTGAGGTGTGTACCAACTGAAGAGACATCCCAGGAGACCAACAGGCATGGTCAATGACCATGAAAATATGGCCTTGGAGGAAAGGTTAGATTAGCCAGTGGTTAGGAAGGTAAGGGGGGAGAAGGCTGAGAAGAGATTTGATAATTCCCTTTAAAGATGTAAAAAGTAGCCACCAAGCAGAAAAGAGTAGTTGTCCTCTCTGACAGCAAAACCAAAAGGTTTGAAGCAGAAGGAGGCTTAGGCTACACAAAAGGAAGATAACTAAAGCAACACTCATTACTTTAATTACTGAAAGAGACCAAAAATTACAACGAGAGCTTGCAAAACAATCACTGCTATTTTATTTGAAATGCCTACTGTGGGCCTAAACCAAAAATGCCTAACCTCTGCCTGTAAAATTTGTAAGCGCTTTTCTACATATGCTATCTA
>NW_009660184.1:1841158-1865149 GCF_000708025.1 Charadrius vociferus | reverse complement strand
GAGGAGAGTTGCACCAAAGCAGAAAATACAATTCTAAAATTTTCCAGGACAGATATAACCAGAAAGACATTTTATAACTGTATATGAAACCCAGGACTACACTAAGGCAAAAGATACAGGTGCAATGTCTCCAAAGAGACCAAGCAGCAGAAAGCCCACCAGTTTCTTCAGCACTCTACTGTAGCGGTAGCTTACGCCTGGACTTCAGTTCAAAATTATAGTTCAGAACAGAGAAAATATGCTTTCCTGCTTTTTCTTTACAATCAGTCACTCAACATCCCCTTGCCAGTAATGAAAATTGGTTGCATGCTTAACCTCTTTCCTTGATGAGTCTCGCTCCAAAAAGGAAAGCAGGAGGTAGATGTGGTGGATGACACCCCGGTGACTGTGACACCCTGGGAGCACCGCTGTCTGTGCAAGGTTCTGCGGCAGCAGTGAAAGACCCAATTACTCTCGTCATTTTTTAATTAGGGAATGACGTGTGATTTACAAGCCTTAGTGCAATGTGGTATTTTAACAGCCAGTTAACAGTGACATTTAAGAACGGAACTGGAGTAACTTTTTCTTCCCATGCCCCCCCCCCGCCAAGTCATTCAAGCAAGTCATTCAGACAAAGAGCAGAAGTCCTTTGTCTGGGTTTTAATCCAAACTAGCACAGTCGTGTATGTGTTCTTTTCATTCTTTTTTCATCCTTTTTTTTACCTCTTCTTTTACTTAATGGTTTCTTCCCCACAGCCAGCAGTGACAACTGTGAGTGTACCTGTCTGAATTCCAGCATACACAATCAGGATTCGAGTTTCTTTTGAAAGCAAGAATTGGAAGTTCACAAAGCCTGGAAGAGGAGAATTATGCACCCACCAGTCCATCCATGTCAGGACCTTGTCTGCATGAAGGGCTGTGGCTGGCATGGACCCAGCATCCCTCAGCAGCAGCGTGACCCTGCAGCCCGCTCCTCAGCATGCCCCCCCCCTCACTGCTGGTCAGAGCCATGTCCAACATGAGGTGGACATGGACTTCCCCAGAGTGATGAGGAAGTGAGGATGGCACTGACGTACAGTGTATGAGCAAAAAATATCCCTGAGAAATTGCGTGGAAGGACCCCACTCTCAGCACACAAAGCTTGATGGGTCTGAAGAGGGAGAAGCTTTTCTCATATCTTCTGCTGCTGCAGAAACCACAGCACTTCAGTTACACAGCTTACAGACAAATATCCAACCACCTGGTATGTCCCCTGACCAGAGCCGCAATGAGGAGAACCACGTGGTCTCCCCAGATCTGCTAAGACTTTTAAATTAAGTCACCATCAACCATGGAAAGGCCAGGAAGAAGGTCACGGCATCTTTAGAAACTCACTCTCTGCATACCCGACCAGGCTAGTGGGGATCACAGTCCCATGGTGCACACATCCCCGTGGCAGCTCAGAGGACTGTTGCGATACACACCCGGCACTGGTGGTGGGTGCTCTGAGAGCAGCCTCAAGCATGCAAAACTAAAGCTACGAAATGGTAAGTGACTGTTTGGGACGTAGCTGTGGCATTCCATTTCGTATAGAGCTGTTACTACAAAAGTAAATTCCCCCCAAGCAGATGGGTCCTAAGCATAATGAAGACTCTCCAGAAGAAACACGCCTGCTCACTGGTACGCACAGGCGTATAAGCTACCAAAACCACAGGTGGTAACTTCAGTAGCAAGAACAGCACAGCCTCAAAACCAAAAGGACTGAAAGATTAATACTACCCTTGCCTGCTGGGAGGAGTACCAGAGGAGAAAGGCTGGTATACAGTGTTTCAGACTCAGAGGCAGGAGTCAAAGCATGACTTTAGATGGGTAGTGGAGGCGTTTCTCCATCAACAAAGCTGTAAGTGGATACAACCAGGCTAGGAATCAAGAGCCATTCTAGCTGCACCACACCATTATGCATAAAAACTCACGTGTCTGAATAGGCTAGCAAGAGCTTGGCCACCAGCTTTGCTGGAAGGCAATCACTTCCTCCCACATACTACCTCCATGTGAAGAGTTAAGTATAAACCTAAGAGTAATGTGTGGACAAGAACCATGCTACTGTGACCCTTGGTCAAGCGCAACCTGAGGAAGCCCCTGGATCCTCACAAAGCCTTGGTGAATTAAACAAGCCCTGGAGCATTACACAGGGAGCGTCCAAAGGGAAAATGCCCAAAAAAATCTACCTACTGGAATGAAAAGCAGTCGTTAAGAAGTAGCTGCTGAAATTGAAATTGCATTGCTAGAAACCATACTTCAACATAATCATCATATTTATATACTTAAACAAAAAAAACCATTTCTTACTGTTAAGGCTTTATCAGACGACTCACACTTAAAATAACTGCTGCTACATAGCTGCTAAACTTTACACATTCAAAAACACATTTTTTTCTATCTTCTATCTATTCTTCTATAATGACCAAAACATTAAGGTTTCCCCACTTTGGGATTTGACCTTGTCTTGATGAAGATGACTTAGATAATCTGAATTAAATTACCCCTGCAACAGAATTAAAAAATACCGCCTGTGGACTGCAAGCACTTAAATATCATTAAATGATGTTGCAGCATTAAATTACACTATCCTTGGAACCTGCAGCTCCCAGGTTCAGATTCAGATTCCAAGCCCATGTAATTTAAAACTTGCATCTCCTTAAACTGAATAAAACATAACCTGTGTTTGTTTATGTTCTGTATATTTCATTCACAATAACTCTCTTCCATGCAAGTCTCAAAGGCAAACACAGTAAAATACAGAGGAAGATCATGAGATATTTGTCTTCCAGACTTGCCTTTCACCTCTTTTAATTAATTTCACTGCTAATCTCATTACTAATGCACTCCAGAGCAACTCACTATTTTTAGTATTTCTTCAATTTTATTTGGTTTCAGCCATTACTCCACCTAATTCCAGGTGCTTCTGTTCATTTTAATAACCACAACTGAATTGGCGCAGTCCTATAATTAATTCAGCTTTTGTTTTCTCTCCCACTGCGGTATCAGATGGGCTTTGCAAGGGAGTCACCTGCTGGGGTGAGGAGGAGGCAGGAGGAGCAGCGAGACGCGGCTACAAGAGAGCTGGGAAGAATTGCTGCAATGTAAAATACATTGTATGTCCTACCCGAGCGCGGTTTTCCAAAGATAACGCCACTAGTGGTATAATGAAGCACTGACTGAACGCACATGGAAGGCTCTAAATAAGTTACTGGGCAAGAGGACACATAACTTTAAATATTCCCACCTTTCCCAGCCAGAGGTGAGGGAAGAGAATGTCTTATACAGCAGTATCTGGTCCAATGCCTTCAGCTGCCTCAGGGACCTGAGCTGGCATCTGAATTCCATCGCTTAAATCAACCCCAGGCTCCAGGGTCCCTCGGGGCTGGTCTCGCTCAGTCACTTCCCTGCTCCCCAGGTGGGAATGGGTGACCCCCACCAGGCTCTTAACTCACCAGGAGCAGCTGGCTTCCCTCACCTTAAAAAAAAAAACCTCTTCTGCTTCCAGGTAGCCAAATCACAAAATACACATCGTATGCCTTAGAAAGCTAAAGAGCAGGGATGAGAGGGGGCATCATCAGGGATGAGACGGGGAACCAGCTCCCGAAGGCCACAGTGCTTGACTGCTGGAAGCAGCTGAGCAAAGCCAGGCCACCTTCAAGGGATTCGGCAGCTCCAGCATCAGCAGCCCCTGCTCTCCCCACACACTCAAATCGCTCTCGAGCCACCCTCGCATTAAAGTACGGATGGACATTCAGAGGCTCTTCCCTGGCCCAGCAAACATCTGGTTATTGAACTCAAGAGGGAAAAAGTTTGACAGGTAGAGGACAAAATCCCTGGGGAGCACATCATCACCTGCACCCCATGATGACAGCTAGCAGGGAGAGTAAGAGGGGGACACCTCTTGTGGGGACCAGCAGCACCAGGTACCAGCTGCCCACTGCTGTTGCAATCAGCCCGGCAAGCCTAGAGGAACCTGGCTGGTAGGAAGGATGGGAACCCTGGGATTTTAGGCTCAGGCTGGGGGCCAGCTCCAGCAGGGGTTAGCCTCTGGCTGCTTTGTAGCAGGGGGGTAAAACGTGGGTGGTAGGGAGTCTTTTCCAGCCCCTTTTGCTGATTGCAAACAGCTTTTTCAGCAGACTGAACGAAGCAGGAGGGAGTTTCCCCTATGCCAGGGCACTCTGGTGTTGCCGAGCAGCCATAGCAGCGCACAGCCAGGCCAGCTTGGTCCTCTAATGTATGAGGGAAGCATGTTAATTTTGCAAGACAGAAAAGATGTGCTTGATTGGTTTTCTGACTCTCACCCTGGGGAAGGCTGCGCATCACCATTCTGTTTCTTCACAGATCTAATCGTCTGCTTCATCTCTTCACACTGCAAAACCTTGTTGCGAGGAACAGCCTGGTAATAAATTTGCTGCATCTTACATTTTAGATCCTCAACATTGTCAGCAAATTGCTGCCCCCTCCACACATCAGGCTGCCCAGAACATTTCTCAAACAGCCCAGGCTCCACCTGCAACACTCCTTGGAAGATGCTGTCCCACAGCCCCAGGCGAGCCTGGGCATCTCTGCAAACACAGAGCTTGCTAATGAATGGTCCCCCATCGTCTCAGGTCTAACTCTGCAGTGAGATGCAGTAGAAAGCCAGTCGAGTTTTGGAAGAGGAGGCGTCTCCGAGCAGCAGATGGGATCAGAGGGGCAGTCTTTGTCCTTATCACTGGTCCTATCAGTGGAAGGGGAAAAAAAAAATAAAAAAAATCACAAATTTCAGAGTTTCTTTCCTCCAAGGACCTGTCAAATACATTAACAGCCAAGGAACAGAGGGAATTCTCCGTTTGAGGTCTTGTCATAGAATTGAGTGAAGAATAAAAAAACCAGCAAAAGCAGAGAATGATAGACAGTATGACACTGTTAATGCAGAAAAGCACAGAAAACACATTTTTCTGCAAGCAGCAGGCCACTGTTAGACTGCAAAAATGTTTATATGAAGATTCTGTTCAGATTCTTCATATAAAAGGTTAATAACTATCACAAAATACATAAATGTTTACGTATGTTAGTAAATACATAAGCTAACATGTAAATAAGTTGTTTATGTCCATCCATAACACCCACTACTTTAATCTGATTTTATTACGTGCTCCCCACATCCATGACATGCTTATGAGGAGCCATTCAACAAGTTTAATCTTTGATACAGATTAAGCATGACCTAAATTTTGGTCTGCCTCTCTCATACACTCTTGAAGGAGAAAGGTTTTGTTCAGAGAGCTATAGTTCTTATAGGTGGTCTCTGTGCCCAAAGGAGCTGCTGCACAGCCCGGGTACCAGCCCACAGGAACACAGACACAGCTTGAAGGTCCGCTCTGTGCAAGCTCAGGACTGCCTGCACCCGCCTGGGCAGAGTTGCTCCGACACACCTTTTCTTCTCCTCTTTCAGCCACATTTTGCAGACGCAAGCATCAAATGGGGGGGAAAAAATACATCAAGATGAACAGCACCCCGTTTACACTCTTCATTTCAGCTGCCTTGACTCCACGTCAAGCAGAACATCAGGGCAAGGTGGGAGGGAGCAAGTGCAGGGGAGATACAGAGGGAAAACAGGTCACACAAAGAAGAAATAAAAAACACAAACCAAAACGCATAACAGATGAGATCAACAACAAAAGAGGCAAATGCAGGAGACAGGCACTCATGAACTTGACAGGTGAAGCGATGCGAGGAGCACGTATATGACCGGGTTTCAGTAGGTATTATGATGCTCTCGTTCCTATCCCAATGGCTGTTGCATTAATGCCTTCTCTCTGCCTCTCTATTTACCTTTGCTGAAACCAGGTTGTGTCCCAGCCCAGAACAACAGGCAGCCTTTCAAAACTCAACACTGGCCTTCAAGTCCATGGAGAGAAGCTCTGAGAGACGGGCAGGGCTGGGTTTGGCTGTAGGGCTTGCACCATGCCTGCCTGCCACTCACAGTCCGTGTTAGTGTCAGCCACCTTCCCTGGGCTCACCAATCTTTAAGCAGCAAACAGAGTGACCGCTCAGCAAAGGTCTGGAAAACGTTGCGTGAGGCACAAAAGAGTGATCCGGAGGAAGACAGCTAATGTGAGAGACCAGCAGCTGTGCAGCACTGAGAATCCCATTTACAAAGCCCACAAGCTTCAGACGCATCAGGGAGATGATGTGCTCCCAGCTCTGTAAAGCTGGAATTCATCTGACCAGATGTAAATGCCAAAACAGGAGTTAGTCACCAAGATAACCTGCACCATCCATGGAAAAGAATGAGCACTCACCAGGGACCTTCCACCCCCCTGGAAGTTGGTGTCTGACACTGGGCAGATGAGTTGCCCCTTCCCTTTCATCAGCTAATGAGAGCTTGGGGTTACCAGCCCAGAAACAAATTTCTCTGCCATGGCCATGGAAACTTAAATGAAACTAATCCCAGGACAACTGACACGTGGCACTCGCTTGCCATGCTGCCACATGCCTGCTCCATGCAGGCAGCTCTTTGCCCAAGATGAATAAATAGTCCTTTGACAGTCTGATTTTTAAAAATAGGCATCTTCTGTACCATGTCAATAAAGACTGAGGGCAGTGGCTTCGTGTGATAATTAACAACTGTTCAGGGAAATTATTCATTAAGTTTTAAGGGTGATGTTATTTGTCATATACTTGTGCCAATTAAGAACAACACCAAGGAAACGTGGCTGCCTTGTGGGAAATTACTCTTCTTACAGACAGTACAGGAAGCCTCTCGAGAAGTGAAGACTTAGCAACAAGTGCATGATTTCGAGAAAAGGCCTAGAAGATACCGGGGGGCTAAGGGGTGGGTTTCCTATGGGCTTCCAAGAAAGAACAACACTCCCCCTTTTCAGGAATCTGTACCCAAAGTATCATGCAGAGAGGCTGTACCCACACCGAATCCCCAGCTGAGAACACATACCATCATGCTTCAGCCCTGAACTGCTGCTGCCGCCCCTCCAGTCCTTTTCCAAGGCATCAGCACCGCAAGCAGAGCCAACGACAAAGCCAACCTTCAGCTCTGCAGAGGGAGCCCCAGCCCTGCAATGGAAAGACGAGGCTGATAATACCTTTCGGACACACGGGTCTGGGTAGCACAAATGACATGACGGTGATTCAGTTTAATTGTAGACTTCCTGTTAGAAATATCAAGGTTCCTCTGATGGCACTGGCAATTGCTCTTCTGACTCACCCAGCTGTTACCGTAACTAAGCAAAACAAAACCTTCTTTGATCCTTAAGGTATAAATAATTAAAGAAACCATTATTTTGAAGGAGTACCTGGCATTTCATAGTTACTGAAATCCCATCAAAATAAATAGCGACAAGCAGAAAGAAATATGGCATTTTGCTTAGGGACGGTGGCTTTTATTACAATCTCCACTCCCTGAAAGACAGCAATAAAACATCCATCCATCCCTCATGTGGAAGAGGCAGATTAACTCACCACTCTTACGTGCTTCACAGAATCACAGAATGGTCAGGGTTGGAAGGCACCTCTGGAGATCATCTAGTCCAACCCCCCTGCCAGAGCAGGGTCACCTACAACAGGTTGCACAGGACGGCGTCCAGGCGGGTTTTGAATGTCTCCAGAGTGGGAGCCCCCACAGCCTCTCTGTGCAGCCTGTGCCAGTGCTGTGCCACCCTCAAAGTAAAGAAGTTCCTCCTCATGTTAAGACGGAACTTCCTATGTTCAAGTTTGTGCCCATTACCTCTTGTCCTATCACTGGGCACCACTGAAAAAAGACTGTTCCCATCCCCCGGCACCCTCCCTTTAAGTATTTGTAAGTATTAATAAGATCCCCTCTCAATCTTCTTTTCTCTAGACTAAAGAGACCCAAGTCCCTCAGCCTTTCCTCATATGAGAGTTGCTCCAGTCCCCTAATCATCTTTGTAGCCCCCTCACCCTGCTGGCCATACTCTTCTTGATGCACCCCAGGATGCCGTTAGCCTTCTTGGCCACCAGGGCATATTGCTAGCTCATGGACATCTTGTCCACCAGGACTTCCAGGTCCCTCTCCACAGAGCTGCTCTCCAGGAGGTCAGCCCCCAACCTGTACTGATGTATGGGGCGATTCCTCCCCAGGTGCCAGTACCCTACACTTGCCCTTGTTGAACTTCATAAGGTTTCTCTCTGCCCAACTCTCCAGCCTGTCCAGGTCACGTTGTAAGGCAGCACAGCCTTCTGGCATGTCAGCCACCCCTCCCAGTTTTGTGTCATCAGCAAACTTCACCCAGGTCATCGATGAATATATTGAATAGGACTGGACCCAGTACTGACCCCTGAGGGATACCACTCTTTACTGACCTCCAACTAGACTCTGCACCACCAGCCCTCTGAGCTCTATCTGTCAGCCAGTTCTCAATCCATGCCACTGTCCATTCATCTAACCCACACTTCCTAAGCTTGCCTGTGAGGATGATGTGGGAGACAGTGTCTTCCAGCGAGGTTATCCTACATGGCCGGATGGATCATCACTAGTCAAGTGTGAATCAGAAGTCCATACCCTCCAGGCCGCTCTTACAGGGTCAGGAGCTCAGAAGGTCCTGCTCGTTTGACACAGGCTCGAATTTTCCTGCAAGTTAGTACCAGCTTAAAGCATAGATCTAGAGGCCCTGACCTCAGGAACAAAGGGGCTCCCAGAGCCAGTGCTAAGGTTGCAAAATGTCCCACAAAACATACTATTTACCATCTTGGGTAGTGAATCCTATGTCCCAGACCACTTGCTGTCCCTGTTCCCCCACTTATCTGGCAAGATCCTCCTGCAGATGAAGGGGGAGGGTGGTCTCCAGCCCCACACAGGTGACCTGCATGTGCAGAGCAGCCCATGTAACATGCCTGGCCAGGTGGGACATGCATTTGAAGATGGAGCAACACTACACACTTTCAACCCAGCACATGGGACCAGCTGCTGGTACACACTCCTGCATCTGCCAAACCTGCACCCCATACCTGTCCAGGCAGATGCCCTTGAGCCTTAACTGCCCAAAGTTCACCCACCACTCGCTTGGCTCCTGGCTCTGAGGAACTGAAGTTTTCGCCTCCAGTAGAAAAATTTAAGAGTGCTACAGCATTTTCCAGCTCAAAGCCTGACCCTTCCCCATGAGAACAGGTCCTTGTCCCCAGGCCCAGGGGGAAAAGATATTCATGGTAAACAGATGGAGAGGAGGACAGATCAGCCCATGGCAAAATGATACTGACCCTCTCCATTGCCTCAGCAGAGCCTCCAGCACAAAGCAAGAAGCAGCCTCCTTGCCACAAGGTCCTCAGGGCTCCCAAAGCAAAAAAGAAAAGGCTCTTTTTTATTAAAAAAAAAAAATAATGTAATGTTTTAAGCTTGCCTCTCAGGAGGTCTTGAACAGGATTTGCAAAGCTTCAGAACGAAGTGGGCTCCCGCAGCACATAACAGAGCATCACCCCGAGCTCCTGGGAAACATTAAGGCAGCAGTTAGTTAATTAGGGTAGGGTTTGCAAGAGCCTCACAGCCTGCTCTCACCCTCATTACAGACAATACGGAGTTGTGCCATTCACTTCAGCAAGGGCAGGATCAAGTCATTTGTAGTTCACAGTAGCCCACTTGTTCCTCTTGATGAGTCTCTTGTCTCTCTTTAGCACAAACAACTTGAAAAGCCCGTGAACCTTTTTCCTGAGTCCTACACAAAGGTGAGACATCCTTTCCAATCTCCCTTCAGCAAACTCTAAGATGAAGCACAGGGCGTAACAGCCCACATAATAGTACCCTTGCCAGTATGACTTCAAGGCCTGTTTTTTGTCCCCATCACTCTGTCTTCTATTTAAGATCTTGATTTTGGGAGGCACAAAAGGCCTGATTTGCAAAGATGTTTTGATTGAACTGGGGGAAGGGGAGAGAGGGGGAACACAGATGTACAGCTCTTCTGAAAAATCACATCTCACGCTGTGAAACCAAAACCCGAAAAATTACCAGCGAGAGCTCTATTTTTAGCTACCCTGTGTCATAATATTCACCATTCCCGAGCAAACTTTCTGGCAAATATTTAGAACGAGACTCACGACCCCATGCTTTGTCAAAGCACAGCGGTTACCTAGGGCAGGTGCAGCACCTGCATCACTGAACACTGAGTTGCTTCAGCCTGTTACCATGGCACTTTTAGCTGGATTTTGCCCGTTTGCATGTGTAGGATGCAAGACAAACTTTTTATGTCTTTAATATGCAATAAGCAGGGCACAACCGACCCCAAATAAAATGGTTTAAAGGGCTCAGCTAAGCCAGGGGAAACTTTCTTGCTGGCTACTGGAAAACTTTTCCTGCATGGGTGTAGGTACAAGCCACCTTCAGAGGGAGATGCTGCTGTGCCTGGGTGTGGGGGAACTGCAGCAGGAAGAGCTGAGGTTGGGCACCTGTCTGCAGCTGGCTCCATCCCTTGCTGGCAGCCACATCTCTGTCATCATCCCATGCCAGCACCTGTGTGAACACTGGCTTGGTCCTCAAGCCACCCGGTAACCAAACCATAGGGAAGCCCCTGCAGTTGTTCAGAAGATGTGACATCTCAGTTTATAGCACAGTCCCTTTTAAATGAACTACCAGCACAGCAATACATGGTTTTCTCAGCACGTCTGATGCGCCCTTCAGATGAAGCTACTGGAAACAAGAACCACCTTCCACCTGGGTTAAATATCAGCTAGTGCTTTGTTCAGCAGCAGAGGGAGGACACGTGCCAATGTTCAGACCAGCTAAATCCACCTTTAACACCTCATCCTCAATTCACTTTGTGATTGCACCTCATATAAATTATTCCTGGACTGACACTACCCTGAGCTGAGAACAAACCCCAATTAGAGGATTTGCAGGACAAAACAAAGAGCCGCTCTCTGCTCTCGCCTCATCACACCCTCCCATCCACTCCATTAAATCCACCTTTCCGCTTGGACCGTTTTTATCTGCTGAAGGCTGGAAGGAGACATGACCCTGATTCCTGAAGGAAGAAGTCAAGATTAACAGACACTAACATCTCTCCCTGTGTGGTTGCATCCTGAGACGTCTCTCTCTACTGCAGCTATACTGCTTGTTTGCTATGGCCCCAGTATCCCAAAAAAGAACTCAGCACAGTCCAGAAAGGGCACCCAGAGCAGCGGGTGCGAGAGCACTAACAGAGCTCTGGCATTCACTAAAAACACGTGGCACACCTACAAGAAAACCAGTTCCATCCCCAGCTGTCCTGTTGCACGGTGGATAACGCACATGTGATGCCCTCCAATGTAGTGCCATGTCTTGGAGGTTGCATGAGGAACACCCATGCTGCAAGAACAGGCAGCTCCCCCGAAAAACCCCGCAGCCCGTACCACGCTGAGGGAGAAGGTCCGCCACAAAATCTTGCGCAGAGCAGGATTTGCACGTGTTACCTCTCATCCTGCACTCAGTAAGCAAACGAGTAGCAACCATACTCACACTCACCTGGGGAGGGAAAGCCCCGGCAGCCCGGCGTTCCCCCCAGATGTGACAGTCACCTGGCACTTCACACAGCACCAGTGCTTGGCATCCTCACCTGAACTGCTGGAGCAGCTGTTGCTTTCTTTACCAAGGAGCCCCCCTGGTGACAGCCAGATGTAGTGCTTGCCAGAGGTAACAGGCGATCTGGCACAAATCCCTCCAAAATCAGCTTTTAGATGGCAGAGGCCTAACCTAAAGAGAAATAAGTTTTGAGCTAGCGGAGAAACGCTGTGCGTACAGGCAAGAGGAGGGGATGGAGCCCCTATCTGACCCATCTACCTGGAGACCTCCTCCAGAACCAGACGTGCCACCTCAAGGGTACAGCAGTGCCCTGCCAGCCCGACATTGCCTGCCCACCTCAACGCAACCACCGGCACTGCGCGCCTGATGATAATTTTTGGAAAGCCCGTTCCTAAATGACTCCTTTAGGGAAAATTACTCCGTCACGAACAATTTTCCCTAAGCCACACAAAATTCATTCCCCCCTGGGGAGCCTGAAGAGCTACGCTTCAGTGTATATGCATATTTAAATGTGTCTTAGTCTGGTTTTGCATGTGTTATTTGGGGATATTAGTGGTGAAATTGCATCTGCTTCTTGAATATCTACACAGCAATATTTAACATTTTATTTGAAACATTTTTGCTTTAATTAATTTAAATGCAACCCAGCCATCCTACTATTTCATATATAATCCTGGGGATTTAGTAGTGGGAAATGCAGTATCACAGCTAAATAATGGAAAGGTGGCAAGATTAAAAATTTACCATAAAATTAGCCTACTTAGCATAGTAAATAGCTTTTCAATTTGACAAGGGATAACAATTTTATGAAAATGTGTATTAAAAAATAATCCTGTTAGGCTGCCCAATGTTTGCCAGTCTTATTTCACACATGGAAATAAACCCAGATCAGAGTAACTTTTCCGAGGTCTGTATATCTGCACATACACACAGTACTATCAAGAGCAACTGTAATAGTTATATCAGTAGAATGAGATACAGTTTTCAGAAGCAGTAATTGAAACAGCAAAGTTATCGCTAAGCCTTCAATAAAGCTACAATGTGTTCTGCTTAAAGTTATTACAGAATCCAATATACAATTAATATTTCCATTCCTTTTACGAGTGAATTACATTTTAGTCCTCCTTATAGCTGAGATTGCATTTAAGTGGCATCACAGAAATTTACAGCCAGAACAGTGACCACTTGGCCCAGCTAACACTTCTCTGTTGCGAAGCGCTCATTTCTAATACACTCCCTGCCGCAAAATCCTGCCTCTCGCGTTCATCTAATGCCTGCTCGGTGCTCCACAGCTTCTCTGCCAAGTCACTGCTGTCCCCTGAATCTTAACTTTTAAAGCAGAGCAATGTAGGGGGTTTGGGGTTTATTTTGGGAGTGTCGGGTTTTATTTTGGGGGCGGTCATGTTAACATCACCCATGAATATAAATTCAAAGAGAGAAATCATTCCATTCAATACCAAGGAGAGACAGAGGTACATGGGAATGCAGGTGTCAGCATATTCTCTGCTACTTACAGAACTGAGATTAAACTAAAGCAGGTGGCAACTCAGGGCTGCCGTTTATTTGTGTCCTGAATTGGGAAAACACATTTCAATGTCTCCCAGAGCAGAGATCCAGGGCTGGGAGGATGGAGATCCATTCTGAAGCACTGACACAAACACATTCACTGAAAGCTCCTGGATCACATCAAAACAAAATCATTACACAAAAGAGCACAAAGGAAGCGATAAAGTCACCACAAGAAACACTGCCGAAGCCAAATGCTTCATCTGGATTTTGAATCACATCGGGATTTTGCCAGTTGAGTATTTCAGAGAGATATTCTGACAAAATATTTTCCTTTTAATGAGGCAGCATCTTTCCAAGGGAAGCAGGAAAGCTTTGGCCAACGCCGGTCGCAAGGTGGACTGGCTGCTGTCCCTGGCAGCAGAGCAGGGCACAAGGCAGGGGAAGGATGCTGGTGACACAGGCAAAGCAGGGCTTGGTGTTTGCTGTTGCCTGACCTGGATTTACATGACCTTGTGGCTGCCTCTGAACTAGGCTGTCGGGGTAACACCTCGGAGAGCATCCAGGAGCATAGTAAAAGGACAGGCAAGGTGGGCAGCTTCCTACCTAGGAGAACGATAGGAAAAACTCCTGGCAATGTGGCTAAAGGTGTCAGAGGAGGCCAGCAAAATATGAAATAAAGTGCTGCGTACGTGGTGAAAGATGCAGAGGACCATCAAGCAGGGCTTTGAAATGAATGGAAGAGAGTCACCCCACTGTCCTCCTCTGGTGCTCTAGCCCAAGCAGCACCTGTGGAGACAGGGACGTGGAGGTACACGTTCTTTGGGAACGTATCCTGGACGTACTTACACTGCAAAAAGTGGTTTGCCTAAAGACTTGTCCATCTGCAAAAAATACCTTCAAGCATCTTCCTCAGGGCCAGATGCCTCAGTTTTTAAATGACTGATTTAGCAGACTGGCTTAGTTACCTGATAATCCATTTGCTAGATCCTTGTTAAAATGAAAACCAAGCAAAACCAAACAAACTCTACTGCACTGCTAGGCCTGAGCCAAGGTGGAGCAAAGACCACACAAGCCATCCTGGATTGTATCAGCAGCACTCCACAATATGAGGCTGTAACAGGAGCAGCTGCACCCCCTAATCACAAAGAGAAGAGAAACACACAGCTCAAGACCTTTTTTTTGGAAGCTCAGCACTCACAAGCTTTGGACACCTAAGAACTGCAGACTCTCCCCTTCCTACTTTAAGACAAATCCTACAATACTTGGAAACAAATTACTTACCCGTAATTGATAGCAGAAACTGGTCTGGGATGCTTTTTTTCCCCCAGTCTGCGTCTCAGAAGCGCCAGTGTGTCTCTAACACTGGAGTCTTCACCCTTAGGCCAAAAGAAAAACCTCAACTCAAGTGTTCAGCATCGGGCAGGTGCTCCCAAGTGCTGTATAGCTTAAGCATCTCCCAGTAATTCGCTGTAATCTTCGTCTGATGAACAAAGCAATGTTGCCTGTGGCATGAACTACACACTGTATTATAGCTAGGGAAAAAGCAGAAGAGGGATTTGGTTATTAGAAAGAATTGCAAAACCATTCCGCTAAAGTATTTTTCTCCATATATTGGAACTTGTGAAAAAAAAATAAATTACTAGCAGCGGAAGGAAGAAAACGTATTAATTTTAAATTCCTTCACCCCGATGCATATCAGAATTTGTACTTGCAGTAAGAGGATGAGCACCCACAGCAGGGAGGGCTTTAACACAACCCATTTTTCTGGATCCTGAAGCTCTCGCCTTCAAACCCTCTTCTCCAGCAGATTCAGAAGCGCAGAGTGGTGTGGAAGAGGCCTAAAGTCAGGAGCCAAAGGCACAGCTCTGGTGGCCAGTCAATGCCCAGGGATTTGCTGTTTGCTTGGTTAATCCTCTGGACAATGGTGGCAACACAGGTTTCTCAGCTGATACCCAACGGTGCACCAGTAAGACCCAGACGTGCGACTGAAGACTGGTGTTCCTTCTTCATCCCACAGCTACATCTACGGACAGATGCCCAAACACTACCGCTTTTCCGCTGGTTGATGATGTCAATAAGATCTCATCACTGAACTCCATGATAGACTTTAAAGGGATAAAAATCTTTCCCCTCATTTCTCTGCAGGCTCAGGAAGGGGCAATATTATCACTACTTCAAAGATCAGTTGGGCATAACTTTAAAAGTAAAACCACTCTCTGACACAAGGATCCGAAACGTATCAGACTTCTTTTCCCTGTTGGCTTAATCTTTCAGCCACCCTTCATGTAAAGGCTGTTTTACCACAGAAACCAAAGAACTGTCTGTGCTGTGCGGATCATAGGAGCTCAGTAACTCTCCCTGGGGAAGAATACCTAGCAAAAAAACAGCTGTCCATCAGCAAACGGGACACGGGACTCTCCATAACTCTTAGACCTTTCCTGATGAAAGCATTTACTTCTCATCATTCATTACGCACAAAGAGAGAAGCCAAAGCACCCAGAGGGAATCAACAGCTTAAAATAAAAAGAGCCGCGGCCGGCTGTGGAAAGCAGGCTGGGAATGAGCTCAACTCTCATCATTTACCGCTTTCTGCCCGGCAAAGTTTCTGATTATTGACCGGTGGGGAGGAAGCGGTTACCCCTTCAGGGATGGCACCAGACTGGAGTTACACCTTCAGATTGGCGGGCTGGCTGTGCCCTGCTGCGGGCATGAGCAGCTGCTTCTGTTCTCTGGCCTCTTCAGGGCAAAAACGGATGTAATCGCTCCAGGAAGTTTGAGAAATCTGGGGATTTTCTTTTTGTCATTTCACTCTAACATTGCAGTTGCTTCCCGAGGACAGGGCTGACATCAGGCAGCTGCTCTTCCTCCTCCACATCGCCTAAGGTTTTCAATGTTTGACACCTAACCTGAAGGGAAAGTGTGTCAATGAGAGTTATAGAAGCTTTCTTACCTGAACCCACGCAATTTATTAACAAATTACAGTAGGAAATAAATATAACAAGAGAAATTATGCTTGAGGTTACTGTTCTTCCATTTTTTTCTGCTGCTACTAAAAGCCATTAATTTCAACAGCAATAAAAAACCCACGGGGGATAGCTAGGGATCAGTTCTGCATAAATTAACGCCAGGCATCAGAGTATTGCACCACCAAATATACCCAGTTTTACTTATCCCTTAGTTGTGTGGGTTTTTTCCCCTTTCCTAGCCTAATCGCTTTGCACTTGCGGCAGTTGCTGTGCCAGAACCCCTACCAGACAGCTGTTCTGATTCATATGGGGATAAAGAAAATCAGCACTTTCATCACTCTGCTTCAAATCTCTCCTGGTTCTCCAGACTCCCTTCCAAAACATATTCCAAAGGGTCAGTTTTATTTTTTATTGAAACTTATTTTTCAGAGTATTGGTTTATTCTTTGGAAAGAAATAAAAGATTGTTACTTCCTCAGTGCTGAAGAGGATCGAGTGTCAAAACAACTGGCATCTCGGTCAAATTGGAAAGCAATCCATTTTCAGTAAGTATTTGATCAAGACTTGGACATGATTTACACAAACTAAGCAACAGCAAAACATTTAAATCTTTGTGAGAACTGGGAACTAAAATAGGTGTGAGCAGATGCATAGCTTTTCTCCAGAGTATGCATTAAAAACTGATTTGCATCATAGCAAGTACATAAACCAAAACTAGGTAGGCATTTAGATGTCAGTGGTACCAGGACAAGATTAATACCAACCACAGCAAGTCTCATTCTCTTGTTGAATTACTTTTAATTCCTACCTAATCTGTCTCTAACACATCCATTTCTACACTATCTATTACCCTCTAAGAGCAATGCTTGGCTAAAAGGGACATTCTTCCTGCCTGTCATTACAAGTAATTACTCGGCCATCACACATCCATTCCAAGCAATCCTTCTGTATTATGTCAAAAATACAGTTCCAGTTCACATCTCCCAGGATTAAAGCTAACAAATTAAAGCTTTCTGCCCTAGCCATCTCCGTGTATTGATCCTTGGCACATGCTAAGCATCAAGTGGGAAGAGAGAGCTGTAATACAGCTAGAACCTACTTATAGATTAGAGAAGTCTTACCCTTTTTCTACATTACTAAGGTATACAAATTAACAGATTTGAATATGAACTGAATGCTGCTAAATCAGCCTTCAGTCTAAACTGATCTCAGTACATTATTACTGTCTGATTTATGCTGTAAACAACAGTCCTACACCACGAATTCTGGTGCCTCATATCAGACTTAATTTAATCAAAGCTTTGCTAAAAGAAGCCAAGAAAAAGCACAAAGCCCAATTTGCTGAGAACAAAATGCTGATATTTAGCCAGATACCTGCCTAACTTGCAAAACAAGCATTAAGTTTGCGCTTCAAAATGATGTGTCTGGCTATCCAACTCACCCCTAATTCCAGTTCCTAATACATTCTTCTCAGACCATTACAGTCACTGACCCGTCATCAACATCAGTGGTGCATTAGAGAGCCATCTGCTAACAGCCTTGTATCTTCTACTTTGAATTCCAGATTTTGAGGCTTGGGATTTTTTAGTTATTTATGGTTTTTTCTCCCTAGGATGGGCTTGGAAACACAGGCATCCTGCTAGTGTCACAGACCCAGAAGAAGAATAGTCACACACCATCACCTTCAGCACAAATCAAGAGCGAAGACGAACAAGCTGAATAATTTTATACCAAGGCAGCATCTCTCAAAGAAGCACCATATATATATTACTCCAAGAGGGAATACTTTAGGAAAAAGCAGCAAACTCCAGCATTCTTTCCTTCAAGGAAATGCTTAAGTTCTGTAAGCTTATTTTCCGTATCAACTACACTTGCGGAAGAAAGGCAGACTTGCAGGACAGCCCTTGTTAGTCAGGTATTAAATTGGATCATGGAATAAACTCCTTTTTGTACATTGAGGCTGTGGCTAATTTCAGCCTATCCTATTGTTGTTGAATCTCACCGCAGATCATTTGCAGGAGCTCTCATCTGAGACCATAGGAACTCCTTCGCAGACCACACACCCTCACCAAGGTTATGTTAAACACACTCATTCCTGTTGCTCCAGGTTTAGTGTGGAGTAACAGCACAGCATACTTTTTCACTACTGTTATGTGTTGAACCCAAAATTTAACCGCATGATGCAGAAGCTAGGAACACTGCTCCGACCTGAATTAGCTGAAGCCACCCTGAAACGCCGTGCCTTTACTGCAGTCAAGCTGAAAGTCGGAGCTAAGCATACCAATTTCACTTGACATCTACCAACCACATGACTAAGCAGCTATTTCCTGCAGAACTTGCCTTTCCTGGGAAAGCCTGTAATTCAGGAAATTAACACATTTGCCCATTGGAGCACCGAAGCCAGTACAACGCTGAATCCAACCAGCTCTTTATTACTGTTATATGAAATACTGTTACAGATGTTAAAGAAAAAAAAAGCAATCAAGTCCAGAAGCCAGCTGTATGTTATTTTTCAGTACCCAGAATACCCAACTTCACCTTCCATGCCAAGTTTCTTCCTGTTCTTCCATAGATTTCAAAATCAAGTTTGATCCACAGCACCATTTTTAAGTTACATACCCAGAAAGAAGCACAAGTCACAAACAGTTAGGTTGCAAAAGTCTAATTAGACTTGCATTTTACCATCGTTGAGTATTACAAAACAGTTCTTTATTTTAAACATTAAAGTGCCAGGTTTGTGTACAACTATTAAAACGATATTAAAAAAGGTAAACTTAAAACCTGCTAAGTAAGCAGTGAGGTCATGTAGTTGCCTCCAGAGTTTCCTGCAGAGTATTCAGCAAATCTAAGACTAGAATTTTTAAACTGCTCCTTTGTTTACAGTGAGAACAGCAGAAACTAGTGGTCACTGCCCATAACCTCCCGTCTTGCAGAAGGCGCCCGTATCTTTCACAAAATGGAGCAGCATTTGTTGTCAGAGATACAGCTACACATTCTATGAATTAACAGCATTGGCAAAGTCTAATAAAAAGGGATTTTACTGCTGGAGCTACACTAGCCTCTTGAAATGTACCAGTATCACCACACTTTTCAAGAGTGGGATTGTAGTACAGGAATCAAGTCACACTGTGACTCAATATATTTAATGTTTCCCTGTAAACTGGGGAGCATACGCATTAACTTGTGTTGTCTCAGTTCATTTAAAATTCCGCATCCAGGGTGAAAGAGTTGTCTGTGGGCTTTGACATGACTCCCATCCTCTGATATTCACCTACTCGCTTCTCAAAGAAATTGGTCTTGCCTTCCAGAGAGATGTTTTCCATGAAGTCAAAAGGATTCTCCACTTTGTATATCTGAAACGCAAAGGTAATTCAATAGTCACTGCAGGTGCTCACATCTTGAATACATGAGGGCATTTGAGATCAGCTGGAAGGAGTCTAATGACAACATCAGCAGGCTTACTCGCTAGCAAACAAGAAAACCACCATCTCTGCCCCAAGCCTTCTCTACATCAGCAGGCTTACTCGCTAGCAAACCAAAAAAAACACCACCATCTCTGCCCCAAGCCTTCTCCACTGTATTTGTTCCTGTCTTTTGGCTGCAGTAGACAGAAGCACAGCAACTCTTACATAGCTGCTTTTCCACAGAACCTTTTTGCTTTTCCTTCTGTGGGTCTGCAAACAGGATCCAGCAGCAGGACTGCTCAATGGTTTTACAAGTTATACCAATATTGCTGCAACAACTTTAAAATTTGGGTTTCTGGAGGAAATGAATATTATCTGTTCCCATGAAAGATTCAGGGTATTATAGCCTTACCTTTTTAAATCCCAGTTCCAACATAAGCCGGTCTGCTACAAACTCTATGTACTGTTTCATTAAAGTGCAGTTCATGCCAATCAGCTTTACAGGCAGTGCCTCCGTCAAGAATTCCTGCAGATAATAAAAGCACTTTATGTACAGAAACCAGTATTCAGTCTGTACCATCTGGGTTAATTTTATACCCAACAGCTCCCCAGTTTTCTGTTTAATGGCAATCAAGTTCCTAAACAAGGAGCAGACAATTACCTGTTCTATGAGAACAGCATTCATGATTATTTCCTTTACTCTTTCCTCTGATGGCTTGTGTATCAAGTGCTTGAACATGAGGCAGGCAAAATCACAGTGCAAGCCCTGCAAAGAAGTTTCAGAAATTTATTTCAGGAAAACCGATCTAACAGAGCCACTCAAATCAGTGGCACAGAATAAATAAGCCCAATATCTAGGCACCGTCTTTGCACATGCCATGTTAGTGTTCTCTGCTGACAACTTTCTGCCTACCCAGGAGGAGGCATAAGTGAGTTCAGCCAACACCAGCTGCGCTCGCTCCAAGTGGCAAGGTATGCTGAGTGCAAGAGTAACTTCATTAAACTACTTTAAAGGAAGTAAAATGCTAAGTTCATTCATTCTCTACTGTAAGATCCACAATGACACATCTTTACACACTTTAGTGAGCTTTATAGACTGCCTGTTTCTAAACATACTGCTGGTTTAAAATATAGGCTCCAATCACATATCATTACTTTGAGCTACTGTGGCACATTACCATCTTAACTGCCAGAGTTTGATTCATACCTCATCTCTACTGATGAGTTCGTTAGAAAAAGTGAGTCCAGGCATTAATCCTCTTTTCTTCAGCCAAAAAATTGATGCAAAAGAGCCAGAAAAGAAGATTCCTTCCACTGCTGCAAAAGCTACTACACGTTCTCCTGTTAAGAAAAGATTTATAGTAGTATCACACAGAAAACTTAAAGAATTAATACCCAGAAGTTGTGAATAGACCAGTGAGCTGCATCCTCCAAGGAGAATGAAGAAGTTCCTGCTTAAGTGTGCTATACCCTGTCCTTAAAAACTATTGCTGCAAAGGCTTCTAGTCAGCAAGCAAAACTTTTAAACATGAGAAATAAAAACTAATTATAGAGTAGCTACTAAGCAGCTGAAGCCAAGGCTCCTTCCCCCAGGTTAACCATCAGCACCATCCTCTTTCAAAGATTACACACTGAAAAAGAGCAGTCATTTTAGCAGCTGATTTAAGTCAGTGTCTGCTCATCTTTGATTAAGTAGGGAACTTTGGCCATGAAGCATGCTTTATGTTAGTGAAACGATGATCTGTACCATCTCATCTCACCTTTGAATTAAGACATCAAGAATCAGAAGCTACAGCCTCCAACTGTACATGTCTGCTGGAGACAGATGGCCAGTTCAGTTCCGACACGTGACAGCAATTTGATCATATAGCCAGGCATGCAAAGATTGCCACATGAGCTACCGTTATTCAAACTGCCAGCAGTTTTACCCAGATTCATGTCAGTAGCTCATTTGCAAGATGAAAATTATTTTCTTCATCTCTAGAAGTCTTACACTGGAGAGCACGTACTCCCCCCTGTGACAACAATAATCCCCGTAAACTGTGAAGTCTGGACAAATGGTGGTTCCTCCGTCTTTTTTAGGGAAGGAATTTCACTTTGCATCCAATAGATGTACTCACCATATGTTGCTTTCTTGTCCCCAATCCAGCACATGGCCCAGTCAGCCTTCTTTTTAACACATGGTAACGTTTCAATAGCATTAAAAAGGAATTCCCTGAGAAAGATAAAACTTATTAGTATCAGACCTCAGCACGACTAGTGCAATAAGCATTCACAGCACTGTTCACTTATAAGTGCCCTACACCTTCACCCTAATAATGAAGTCTCCTTCCGCATCTTATTTTGCGCCAGTGTAGCTCTATTTGTACCCATCAACTATCTTTTCATCGCTTACCCATCGTATGAACGCCAGGTCACATTAATTCCCATGGCAATACCAAGAGTACGGTTTCATCAAGGGATGTACTCTAATGAGGCTTTCAAAGCTACAGATCAACCAGCCTCCACTGCCCAGTGGCAATGCACCGGGGCTCTCATATAAGCAGTCCTTCCTTAAACTTTTACTGGAATTCAACATCTTAGAGTAAAAATTACACTGTCAGCTTTCTACAAAGTAGCAGCAATTAAATATATCTAGATTGCAAATAGCACTGCAATACCATATGACATTTCTCTCAACAGGGTGTTGGTCTGACAAACACCAGAATAACTCAGTCCAGACAGCTCAAAACCCAGCATTTAGTTTTAAGATACCATTCTTGAATTGATTGATCTTATTATGAAAATTTTACACTTTGATTTTATTTTCAATTAAGACCAAAAAACACTTTTCAGCAAATGCAACATGCTATCCTCTCCCCAAGAAAAATAGTCAAGTGAGGGCAGCACATGCTATGTAAAATGCTGGCTGTTAACTAAATGCACTGGGTTTTAGAGATGACATTTTAATAAAAGTGATATTCTCAGAGAAACTTTCCTACACAGCTTTCTACTAGGTGCAGGGGTCCTCCATATAAGCGCTTACTGTAATTTAATATACTCCCCTTATTTGACTGCTCCATCTTTTACATAGTTTCATTCCTTTATTTCAGTATTAAATGGTTTCAGTTTCACTTTTAATTTAAGCAAGTCCTTGCTCATACACTTCAGAAGAGAAAGATATTCTGAAGTAAAGCTGCTCTTAAGCAGCAGTGGTATTTCATATAAATCTAATTTAAATCCTAAAATTAGCTTTAAGTTAGAGAGTGACTGATACGCATCATTTAAATCCCAGCTCTTAAAATTTTGAGTTTTGAACTTTTCATCACCAGGCAATACAAACCTCTCTTTAGGATCTTTGATGTAGGTGTCAATAAGAAGACTGTACATTTCTGAATGTATGTTTTCCATGGCAATCTGGAAGCCATAGAAACAACGAGCTTCTGTGACTTGCACTTCTTGACTGACCCGCGCCACCTAGAGGAAATAAATGAGTGTTTGCAAAAGCATATATAACTTGCAGATCAGAGGCATTGAGCTGTCTATAACAGTTCTTGCTCAACCCACAGCATCCTCTTCATATTAATCCCAGACATGTGGATTATTAACACCAATACAAGGAGCCATAGTCTCTTACAGCTCCAAGGTGTGAGTTATTCTTTGATGCCAAGAGAAATGGGAATTTTTTTTAGTTTTACTTATCCTCCCCTAGTAAGACGAGCACGGAGAGGGCAGGAACAGAAGAGGGGCTCTGACCCAGCCCAGCATTACTGGGAGGCAACGCCCAGCGCAACGTGGGGCATGAGCAAACTTGTGGATTACAAAAGCAACCCCAATTTGCTAATTAGCTTAAAACAGCTTTACATGCTGTAGTGCTGCAACACGACATGATCTAACAAACAAGCTGGATCAGCCAGCAAGCGTGTCAGGAGCAGAGTTATCTGGTTATCTTTGCAAAGCGATGTTTCTGTCAGGGCCGTTTCTACACACGTACCAAGTTTTCATTGACGATGCCATCGCTGGCGGCAAAGAAGGCGAGGACGTGAGAAATGAAGTACTTCTCCTCAGGCTTCAGGGACTCCCAGTGCTGGAGGTCTTTGGAAAGATCCACCTAAAACATTGCAGAGAGGCAACGGTGAAATAACCACATAGATGAGGGTTCTGGGTATGAGGTCCACCGCAGAGCCCCGGGCTGCCCCCAGACACCCCACCACCGCCACCTCACCTCCTCCGCCGTCCAGAAAGAGGCCTCGGCCTTCTTGTACATCTGCCAGATGTCGTGATACTGGATAGGGAAAATGACGAACCGGCGGGGGTTGTCCCGCAGCAGCGGCTCCTCCTGCTCCTTCTCCTGCTGCTGCTCCGAGGCCCGCGGCACCTGGAGCGGCGGAGAGGGGGTCGGGCTCGGCTCGCCTGAGGGGGCGGCCGGGATTTGGCGGGAAACTGCGGGGCGGCGGATGGCCGCGGAGGGGAGGGTAAGAGAGAGCCCCGTGAGGGAGAGGGGCGCGGAGGCTGCACCCGTGGGGGTGGGAGAAGGGGGAGACCACCCGTGGGGGAGAGGACGGGGGGGAGGGAGGGAGGGACGTGAGCCGCCAGGGAAGGGGAGAGGGGAGGAGAGCGGGCGCGGT
>NW_009660184.1:1836666-1840593 GCF_000708025.1 Charadrius vociferus | reverse complement strand
CGGCAGCGTCCGCGGCCTCCTGTGAAAGAGAGGCTGAGCTGCGGGTCCGGGGTGTCATGTCTGTTCTTAAGAGATTCGGGATTCAACAGGGAAATATAAAACTTGTTTCTCGGTACAGGAATGGCCATCATCTGGGCTTAAGGCAGAGATCTGGAAATGCCTTATGTTGCCCTCCATCCCCTGTCTTGCTCTGCCCATCTCTTTTCTGGTCCCTCCCACCTACTGCTTCAACACCGATTCCTGCATTTGGAGGCAGAAATTGGCTTCCTGGAGAAACTGACTCCTCCTGCCACCTGGTTCCACATATTTTAAACAAATAGCACAAGAAAGGGAGAACACAGGCATGAAGAAGAAGAGGTGAATATTCACCTTCCTTAAAAAGTCAGCATTTATTTTATATTAAATAAATCGTCTTTATTTGAATCATTTCCCTCATCCAACTCCTCAAACTATCTGCTCCTGTCAACCAAAATGTTTTCCCTGAGCAGTTTTAATGAAACCAGGAGCTTAATGAGACTTGGAGGCTCTTCTGCCATGTGGGATGCACAATGTCCTTGAATGACACTAAGTGGTCACCGTCACCCAAGCACGTGCTCCCAGGAACTGGGAGGATGAGTTGCAGGGCCCAGCGGTGTACTGTGCTTGGCTGGAAGAGGATCAGGTAGGGCAGGAGGGCAGCAGAAGACTGACAGCTCAGGGGAGTCAATCCTGTCCTTTTGACTGGATAATGATACTATACTAAATTTACTGCTATAATGAGTGGATTTGGAAGAAAAAAAAAAGTACTCCTCTCTGGCATTGCCTCTGACACTGTAAGTTCAATTTGATTATTCATTTCAGCAGGTCAGTGTCAAGGTCACAAATTTGGGTTTGAGCTCTCCTCAGCTGGGATGTATCAGAAATGGCCAGCAGAGGCCATGGCCTGTGGTATGTATTGGTCCTATCTAGGACATCGGACTGATGCAGACACCCATCCAGGAGGCGTTCTGTGGGACCTCCTGCCCTAAATGTACATCCCTATACACAAATCTAAATATACATCTCCATCCCAGGAGAGCAAGCACAGCAAAACCCCATCCTAGTAGGCAGCCTGGACAGGCATGGACATGTTCCTTCTCTGTCCCAGGACAGCAGGTCCTAGGGACAGGAGTGCCAGGCAGCTCCCAAAAGGCTTGCCAGCACCCATGTAGCATCCTACTATCTCTTGCCACCTCTACAGCTGCTGGGGGGGACTGGCAGAGACCTCCAGCAGCACTCTCCCCACCCCAGCCAGGCTCATTTACCCTCCCATCCCAATAAAGGACCCCAAAGCCATCAGCCCACAAGCCCTGGGCTGCCGCCAAGGGCGGTCATGATGCAACGGCCGTGCTATCACCGCAGCTCAGCCACTCTTCTCAGAAGCCCATGGCAGGGGATCAAAGCCCTGCCCGGGGGACGATGGCTCTGCAGGGAGAGAAAATGCCAGGGAGAGGGCAGAGAGGGCCTGCAAGGAAGCACATCCCACCTCTGTGCTGCTGTAGCTGCAGCAAAATTATATTTGGGAATGAGTGTCCACACTGAATTTTCCTATTTCAGCACTTCAGCGCAATTACATTTGTTCCCAGAGGGACATCCCCAAGGTTTACACCCTGTGCGCAGTACTTAGCCATGTACCAACTACTGGTGTCACAGAGGAAAGCAAACTTGAGGGGCCCTCTCCCCTTCACATACATCCTCCTCCATGATGCTACTGCATTTCGGGACCAGCATTTTCAAGGCAGCTCCTTGGCCGTTGCTGGGTTGGAGGCAGCAGGCTGCTGCCCTGCTTTGAGGTGCCAGCGCTCAGTATCAGACGTCGTCTGGATGTCATCTGCCTCGTGCCCTCTCTTTGGGTGTGCGAAAGGACACTCTGCTCTTCTGACTTCTGGCCTGGAGTGGAGTACTATGGGTTTAAAAAAAAAAACCAAACCACCCCAAAACTCCAATTAGTTTCACGCCTACTTTGTCTACAGGAATTTAGACACTCAGAAAGGTGGAAGTGAGTGTAGCCCGGGGCTGCTGGTAAGGCAGGTGTGGAGGATTGTGTAACCACACTGTTCCCAGAGATCCCCCTCCCGACTGCCCACCCTGAGGTCTCAGCCAGAGGAGCGACCCCAGCACCCAGCACCCACCTCCACCCAGGCTCTGGCGTGTCTCATCAGCTGCAGGTGGAGCTCAGCAAGTCTCTGCCCCAGTCACTGCTGTTGTGGTACCCTCAGAGCCAGCATGGCAAAGCCCCTTCCCACCAGGCACAGCCCCCAAACCTCATGTCCCCATCACACTTCTGCTTCATCACGATGGGTACTGCCTTGGCTCTCATCTGACCTACCTGGTGGCACTGGGTAACCCTCAGGGCCGAGTCTTCCTTCCTCAGAGGACTTTTTCTCCTGTTTTAATGCAGATTGCCTACAGGACAGGTAGACACTGACTCCAGGTTGCTGACTGCCTCCCACCACTGCAGCGACTGGTCTAACTGGTGAAAGTTGGTGAGGATAACTCCATGGGAGACACAGGCTGACTTGTCACTAGCTAAGGACACAGCGTTTGCTGCCGTTTTTCCCCTGATTTGAGGAAGGTGATTTCTTTACATGGCCTCATGCAGCCATGCTCATCCATGCCAAATCCCGAATTCCTCACCCGTTGCTCAGTCTGGCAGGTTGATATTTGTATAAAGCATCGTGCTGGAGGGTCCCTGCTTAGGCCTGCGAATCCCAAGGCCTGAGTCCCACATACAGCAAAAAGAAATCTATATACTCTAAATATAAGCTGAAACAGGGAAAGTGAGCAGGAGCAGGCCATCAGGCAACACTGCCAAGGTGGCAAGTGGTGGTCTCATGGCCACCACATTCTCCAACAGGTTTGAAGGTAGCCCTCAGCATTTCCTCACACGCTCACCCAGCTGTGCTGAGGAGAAGGGTGCTCCACATCTCCCCAGAACCAATCCAACACTTAGGTGGAACTTAGACCAAAACTTCAGTGGTTTGAACCAAAGATTTGCCCAAATAGTTTGCCTCCCAGTTTAGAGGTTGTTGCCCTCCACTCGCTGCAGGGCTTATAACTTGAGGGAGGACTCTGCAAAAATTGAGCTGCAGGGCTCTGCCTGTTGGGCCATGGCACTTTAACAGACTGTTTCACTGAGAAATCCAGAGCAGAACAGAACAAAAATCTTTTTTAGCTTGATTCTAGCTGGATATTGTGTTTGCTGATGTAGCCCGTTAATTCGTGGGGCTGAGAGCACCATCGTTAGCAGCCTGCTTACCTGATGACCAACCTCGCCAGAGGTAATGAGCAGCTGTTGAAAGGCAAGGCCCTCAAATGTTTAGTATCCCCGCTGTCTTTAATTTTTTAAAACCAAGTTTCTCACCTATTCAAGGTCCTTACCCACCATTTACAACTCTCAGGACAAAGTCTGCAGGTAATATACAACCACGTGTGGGGTTATAATGGTGTAACAGGATGTGTTGTTTCTTTGCTGTTCATGAACCCGGGCACAGTGCTGCAGACACAGTCTCACAAGTGCCAGGGAGAGGAACCGGTGCTAAAAGAATTTCAAGAGCTGGAAAAATCAAGCTTTAAAATCAGCTGCATTTGCTGGTCATTGGCTGTCAGTAATATGCTACAGCACTGCTGGTTTTGATGCCTTCCTCAGATCTATGAGCACATCGTGGAGCTGGAGCGAGGAAACCCAGCGCTGCATTCATACCTGCGCTCAAGAAGGTTGTCACTCTTCCTTTCTGGCAGCACCACCTTCTTGTTTTCCTGCAGCAGCAGAAGGCAATGGCACCAGCAGAAGTCTTTTGGCCCACCGTTCACTTGCCTCAAGCAGGTTTTGGTCTCAGCTCCCGTGCTCTGATCATGGAGACTGTGGCTGATCTCTTGCCACACATGGAAAATTACAGGTCATTCCTG
>NW_009660184.1:1834078-1836651 GCF_000708025.1 Charadrius vociferus | reverse complement strand
CACGGAGGAAGAGTGAACTTTCCTCAGGGTTACATTCCTCAGCACTTACTCATCCAAAACTGCGGGGAAGGCAACCCCAGGTCCCTCATTTCTGGGCAGGCTGGTGGTGTTTCTGTTGAGCAGAGCTCTTGCACAGCAGCGTTCCTGACACGTCTCACTCATTGCTACTGCACACACCAAGTGGTCCAAGCTACCCTTTCCCTCTTGCTCCAGAAAACAAGCTTGCCAGCTTAGCAATGCAGCCAGGACCCCCCCCCGCCCCATACTTCTGAGTGCTTTAAAAAAAAAACAACTTCAAACTGAAAGTCAATAACTGAGGAGACAAAGGCAGGACTGCAAACTATTTTTCTTAACTGGGTCAGTGGTGGGCAGCTTGGTTGTCACCCCAACCATATCCATCTGCAGGGAACTCCTGGCTCCTAGGTACCCCCCATCTCTGCGCTCTCTGCTCCCAATGACCTTTTCTTCCCCAGAAGAGATTTTTTTTTTTCCCTGGAAGATGCAGATTATCTTCAATAAAGTGGACACCTCCTACATCATACTTTCTGGGGTATACTGCCATCCCTACCCCAAGAAATAACCTCGTCAAGATTGGTGTGAAAGGACCAAGAAAGGATCCTGCCTCTTGTCATTGGGATAGTGCAACATTTTGGTGCTGTTCTGCTCCAGATGCCCATGACATCTGCACTCTTCCAGCAGGGCAGAGAAACAGAGAGACTTATCATTGCACATTTTTCTGGTGGCATCTGCCAGACGCTTCCCTGCAGAGCATGAGAAGTATTTGTCAGGATTTGATTGTAATTATGCCAAAAAAGGGACTGGGAAAAGCAGGTTCCTTCCATGCTGTGTCCTGTTGCTCTGCCAGGGCAAATTTTGTTTTGAGGTGTAGCAGTGACCCCCATGGTGATAGGACAAGGTGCAAAGGACTGTATATCTGGTCAGTCCCCGAGGGTCCGACCCTACGAATTGTAACCAAGGGAAAAAAGGGGCAAAATGGAAATTAGAAAGATAGAGGCAAGTGCCTGCAGCACTCACAGAACCATGAAAATGCAGAAAAGTGGTTTTATATTGCACTTGCATTCGAAGGGATAACCACAGGTGGATAAATGGATGCAGGTCTGATATTAAATGACATAGAGGCCTGTATGGGGATATAGGAGACAAAAAAAGATTGGCATCCATTATCCTTTCAGCAGTACAGTCACGCTGATCAAACAAAATCCCTTGCTTTACAAGGGCACATTTGATTTACTGCTTCATGACATTGGGAGGATTAAAACTGGTTAACTGATAGACTTTAGAAAGTCATTGCAGGGGCATATCATTACCAGCTCAGTGTCCTGAGAGCGTCTGCAAAGTTTTCACGTGGTAGATGTGGTGGGCGGTGAATAATGAGTGTAAAAGTGGCCTGACTCACTCTGTCCTTGGTGTTAATGAGCCTAAATGCAGGATCATGCACTAGAGAAGAAAACTGAAGATCACACTTACGAAATGCTGGACTGCCCTGCAGAGAGGGGCTCCTGGGGGATGATAGGTAGCAGCTCCATCAGCAGCCTCCCAGACTAACCCATGGTTAGGGGGCACACCAGGTCCTCTACTCCATAGGCAGAGGGATCACAGCTGGAGACAGCACTGCTTCCCTCCTGCATCGTGTGGGAGACCATCCATGGGGCAGCCAGGGTGGGGGGTGCCAGGTCAAGATTCAGCGACCCAAAGGCAGGTGCCTACTCGTGGGGTGGGGTGTGCAGGCACTCAGGGTACCTAAAGCATCCTGCCTGCCCTCTCCAATCTCTAAAGGTCTTTCATACCTCCCGTGTCACCCCTGCCAGCCATGCATCTCGCCCCCCCTGGAGCCTCTCAAATGGCACCAATGTCCATATTTAGGCAACTGAGTGAAGCCATCTGATATGAGAGAGACAGACCCGTGTCTGGATATCAAAATGTGTTGTCATTATCTCAAGCCAAACCCACTCACTGTGCCCAGTCCCAGCAGCAAAGGGTTGAAAGGGTGTTGACAACATGGGAGCAGTCCAGAAGACAGTCCCAGAGTAGAATGGAGGCTTAAAAGCCTGCCATGGAGCAAGACATGGGAGAAAGCTGTCCTGTTCAGTGCTTCAGAGAGAAAGCTGAGGAGCTACTAGATAACCACCCTGACCAAAGGCTGCTGTAATCAACCAATGGGGGAAAAAAAGGCATAGGATCTTACAGCTTTGAGTGCTAACCAGAACGTGGGTTTCAGACAGGAAATATTTCTCATCAGTGGTAATTATGCACTTAATCAACTGTCCTGGGGACATGGTACATGCCTCAATTCCCAGTCATGATTTCAAGACTTCACGTGACAGTTTTAATTCAGTCACATTATGATTTGCTCAGCAGTTACTGGCAAGTTTTGCTGAGGGTAAAAGGATTAGGATAGTTTATCTTATTAGTCCTTTTGTCTGGCATCCATCAAGATGCTCTTTCATTGCACAGCAAGCTCAAGGGCATGCCAGGAGCTTAGTTCCTTCCACACACCCAACTTAAGAAAGGGGGGCAAAAATCTTCAAGATAAAGTTTTAACAATTCAAACA
>NW_009660184.1:1830037-1834038 GCF_000708025.1 Charadrius vociferus | reverse complement strand
AGCCGGTCTCCTGTAACTTCAGCAGAAAAAAATATAAACCAGGCGACAACTCTTAGCCAACAGAAACCCACTGTACCTGCTCCACCACGTATTGCCACATCTCCCATTTTGGGGTTCAGTGACCTCTAGCATTTTCAGTGAAGCTGAGACATAAATAATTCCTTTAAAGGATATGGCATTTCCCATACTCCCTTCCTTCTAAAACCCTTAAAAGGATCCACCCTCTCCTCCTTTCCCACGCCAGTCCTTGGGGAAGAAGAGGGATTATTTTGTTTTGTTAACAGATACGTTTCTGGAGCTGAATTACTACTGGTGTTTCCTTCCTAGCAGGAGCTGGGAAAGCTTCCACTATGTAAGCATCTTAGATCAATCACAGATGGATACAGCAAGGCATTATATGACCATTCTTTGCTTACACTGTGTTAGAGAACTGCATCTACTCTACAGTTTTCTGCAATAGTTGTCTTCCCTGTGGCTGTCCCCATGTCTTCCCTGTTTTTTTTTTCTGGTATTTTTCAGTGTTAGTTTTAAGTGCCTGTCTATTCCCTTTTCTCCAGTGCTGCCACATGAATTCTTCACAAAAAAGGCAATTTGCACCCTCTTTCCCCTGGGATGCTGCCTCCCCTGGGGCTCATGTCTGAGCCAGTCCTGATGAGCACCAGCTGTTTCCAGCCTCATTTTCCCCAATTGCCCCAATCCAGCGCCCAGTGCCTCAGCTGCCATCCCATCGCAGATCCCAGCTCAAAAGCAGCTTTGAAAAGCAGCTTTGAAAAGCAGCATGTACTCCATGCGTGACACATCCCCTCCCTGGCCATAGTCCCGACACCTGATATCCCAGGTACACATCCCTTATTGTAAGACCTGATGTCTCCAGCTCCAGGCAGTGAGGATACAGGTACATGCCAGCCTGGGCTTGAAGTGGTTTCCTAAGGTCACGGTCAAAAAAAGGGATGAGACTGCTCCACAACTACCAGCCTGTCTATCATCTCTTCTCTGCAGAGCTCAGAGATGTTCATCTGCAAAGTTAATGAGCACAGGCAGAGCCCTCAGAGCAGGAAAGCTGCATGGCAGAGAGGAGAGAGGGTACAGAGGATCTATGCTGTTTGGACTTCGTAATCTGGTCCAATAAAGCCATAATCCTTCTTGGTAACCTCTGGGCACGGCCTGGAGGGGGAACAAGACTTCACATGTGTTAGCAGACCAGACGCGCACGAGGTGGGGAGTGGGAGTAGAATAGACCACAACACAGGGCTCGGACACTTTGCCAAAGGGCAGCAAGGACAGGCAGCAACCACAGCCCCGGGTCTCAGCTCAAGGCTCTGAGCAGTCCAGGGTAATGTCCTGGGGGATGCAGGGATGAAGGCATTTTTGTCTTCCAGGTCCCAGACACCATGTGCAGTAACTGCTCTTTTAGCGAGCAAAACAACCCAGAAATGTTTCTGCTGGTTCTGATCATCCATTTTTAAACTCAGCCATCTGGACACAGTATAAAAAAGAAAAAAAAAAGAAATGAAAGACCAGCAACAAGACAGAGGACTGGAGCACCTCTCCTATGAAGACAAGCTGTGAGAATTGGGGTTGTTCAGCCTGGAGAAGAGAAGGCTCTGGAGACACCTTATTGCGGCCTTCCAGTACCTAAAGGGGGCTTATGAGAAAGATGGAGGGAGGCTTTTTACCAGAGCCTGTAGTGACTGGACAAGGGGCAACAGTTTAAAACTGAAAGAGAGTAGATTTAGATTAGATATTAGGAAGAAATTCTTTACCCTGAGGGTGGTGAGACACTGGAAGAGGTTACCCAGAGAGGCTGTGGATGCCCCATCCCAGGAGGTGTTCAAGGCCAGGCTGGATGGGGCTTTGAGCAACCTGGTCTGGTGGGAGGTGTCCCTGCCCATGGCAGGGGGCTTGGAACTACATGATCTTTAAGATCCCGTCCAACCTAAACCACTCTGTGACTCTACGACCAAGACAAGTGTTCCCCAGGAGGTTTCCAGCGCTCCTGCAGGGACGTATGCATGGGAAGACCGTTGCGCCCCTGGCTGTCCCCAGACCGTGGACCCGCCGGGCAGGGATGGGAGAGGGAGTTCGCAGGCCTCCGACCGCTTCTGCTGGGGAGAAGGCGCCTGAAGAGGCTGTCACCCCTCGCCCCTCTGCGGCACCCCAGTGTCTGGGGCACGGCTGGACACGCAGGAGGGGATGGATGGGTCATGCATGGCCCTGGGAGGAGATGGATGAACACTCCCTGCGCTGCCTCGCGTCGCCCAGGAGAGGATGCTGCAGGCCCCTCAGAGTCCCCACAAACATCTGCAGCACCAACATCAGCATCAGGCTTGAATATCTTGGCTGGAGCCCCGCTGCTGAGGAGGACACAGAGTCCCAGGGACCAGAGATGGTATTTTTGCTCATCACTCCAAGCCCCTCTTAGGCAGCATCGTCCCAGAAAGCTCCCCAGAGCTCAGTGTCAGTGGCTTTGCAGGTTGCTTGCAGCTGCCTCGTACCACCGCTGACGGATGAACACATGTTTGCACACACGCAGACAGCTTCAGCGAAGATTTGCACAGCCCGTGGAAGGGTTTTGAAAGAGCTGTGTACAGTTACACAGCAGAGAGCAAGGAAAAGCAAATAATTAAAAATCTTTCATCCCCTAGAGAAAAAAAAATAAAATCATAGAATCATAGAATTATAGAATGGTTTAGGTTGGAAAGGACCTTAAAGATCATCGAGTTCCAACCTCCCTGCCATGGGCAGGGACACCTCCCGCTAGACCAGGTTGCCCAAGGCCCAGGGTTATAAAAGCTCCTTTCCTCCTTCCTTCTGATTTCGCTGAAATTCATATGCCCTGGTGCCTTTTATTAGAAATAATATTAAAATGGCCCAAGCTCCTGCCAGCAGCTGCCCTGGCCCTGAGCAGAACACACTCTCCCCACCTGGTGCCGGCAATTACCAAAACGCGGTGCAAAGGGAATGCCCGAGGTGGAGATAAGCACCGGATTAAATTCACAGGCCCCTGCACTCAGGTTTCGGTTCTCCATACCACCTTCTCCCCTCTCCCCAGCTGATGGGCCAGAAGGGGTGCAAGCTGCAGGCTTGCTCGCAGGGTTTAGTTGGCTTCAGCCCCACCAGCTGTGAAGAAGCACTGCACAGCTGCTCCCCTTGGAGCCCCTCCCTTCCCTCTGGAACCTCAGATTACTTATATTTATTAAAGCATGGTGGTTTGGAGTTTCTCAGCAGGTTCCTTCACAGGTAACATCATTTTCAGCCATGGAGGGAGAAGGTAGTATTTCGGATCACAGTAAGTCTCTGCTGATACCTCTGCCTTTTGCACCTCATGCAAGACCAGCCTGCCTCCCGTGCCTTCACAGAGGAAGGGTTTTGCTCTTCTGACCGTGTTTTGGGTCCTTCCCTGAAGTTCTAACCCTAATTATCCTCAACCAAATCATGGCCTGCAATACTACAGACAGGTGCTTGCCAGGGCACCTAGGAGGGCATCTGCCGGCAGGTTCTGGGAGAGTCTATGGGACAGGGTGGCATGTGGGAGCAGTGTTGGGGATCAGTAGCTTCATTTCCAAGCAATTCCCTGTTATCACACTTATTGCTATGTGAGAGATAATAAGATGGTGAAGGAAAGGAAAGAACTGATAACATAGCTAAAATACTGCAGGAGCCAGAGCTCAGCCAGTTCCTTGTGACGTTGAACCACCAGGGAGAAGGGTCCTGCACCAGCAAGGCCGGAGTGAGTGTGGGGACACACAGATCCTGGAGGTTGAACACAGGGCATGGGGCTGCTGAGGGTGAAGGTCCCTTCATCCCACCCCTGCCCTGGGCCTGCCACGATGCTGTACCTCAGCACAAGCACTTGCCACCCACCCTGAGCCTGGTTACATCTTGTATATTCGAAGCCATTCGCTTGGCACATGTGGATAACAAGGCGCTGATGTACCCCATGCGTCCCATCACACTGCTTCTACAAAACACCTCTTAATACCCTGTAAATAATCTGTAGC
>NW_009660184.1:1822970-1830024 GCF_000708025.1 Charadrius vociferus | reverse complement strand
AATTAAGGCCACCACCAGTTTCCCAGTTCTCTGCCATCACAAGGAATTAGTTAACCACCGAATGCATAAAAGCGTATTCACATAAGCATTGAAATGCCGAGAGGAACAGTCCTTGTCAGAGGAGAGCAAAGAGCAGGCCCTTGTCTCCCACAGTAGTGCTGTTGATTAGGGAAAATGCACAGTAACTTTTGGCTGAGCATTTCCTGCTCCCACCGCTGCCGGGAGGAGAACGTGCCTTTTCCTAATGTGCTCATGCTGCTTTCATATGGAAGCACTAATAAGAACACAATGTCAGTCCAGTGTGTCCTTTCGTGCAACGCTAGAGGGGAATAAGCTTGTCTTGTTCAGATATTGGGCGACTCAGAGGTCTCTGCTCTGCTCCTGGAAGCAGAGCCTGGGGTTGTGCTCTCTGATGATATACGTCTGCACCGCAGCGTGCTCCGGTGGGCTTCGGGAAGCGGCTCACCTCAGTTGGCAGGAGGCTGCTGCTGAGTCTCTTCTTAGCCCCTATTTGTCAATTGGCTCAACATTAGAAAAAGACATTTTCAATTTGCATCACCCAAAAATGCATCAAGCCAGCACCTTCTCCAGTGCCTTACCTCCAGGGGAAGTCAGGGATCATGAGGAACATAGTCCACAACTGCTTTATTTTTCAAGTCAGTCCAACTGACTGCAGCTATAAATCATGCAAAGTTTTGTTAAATTGGGAAAGAAGCTGTATTGAGCTTGCCTGGCAAGCACAGGAGGAGCAACCACGGCTCAGGAGAAGTTTATTACCTCTCTCAGTGGTGCTAAGCTGGCCCTGCTCCCATTTACCACAGAGAGAGGTGAACAGCTATCATCTGCTCTGATGAGGCAGAACAGAAATATAGCAAACACAGACATATTTAGCAGCCGGGCATTTGTACAAGTATCTGGCCAAGTAAAGAGTAACCACCATCCTGCTGTCGCACCAAAAAAAGCATTTGGCTGCCTGCCTTCACCATGGTCCAGGCCTCGAGGAGCACAGTGCAGCCATTGACACCTCCCTCCACCAGCTCTTATTCAGCCCCCAGAGTCAGCTGGGGCTTTTGATCCTAATTTCGTGGGGTGAGCCCAGAATCCAGCAGATGACTTGCAGTCCCCTGCAAGCTACAGCTTGGCCAGTTGAGGTGAGAGCTGGGAACAAAGCAGTGCTAACTTCCAGAGGCGATGAGGTGAATGTGGTCGTCTCTAGAAAATGCTGTGAAGCATTTTGAGGGCTCTTTGAAAAACCTCCCACAACAGCAGAACCTCAAACCAACAGGTGGAAAAAAAACCCCTTGGTACAACACCAAGGGCAGGAGAGCAAAGAAACCTCTCCCATCAGGTATTCCTGAGATGGTTTTTACTCTCTGTCCTCTTCTCCCTCCTTGAAGTGGCAGGAGTGCCATAAACCTACTAAGGACTTAGCTGCCACCATCACTGCTATGTGAGGTGGTTGTATCCAGCCCAGCATGAGTCTGGAGAACCAACATCTCCTAGCAGGCATCTCAGTCCCTTATTCCTCATTAGACCTCCTGCAGAGTCACCTATGTACATGCAGAGAAGCGAGGGACATCGTGTCCCTGCAAAACCCAGGCAGCGCCGGTGCAAGCCCTCGGCCAGATGCTGACCTCCCTCCTTTGGTTTCATGGAGATGGCTTTCTTTGAACAAGGACCACGGGACTCAGCCAAAGCCTGCTTCCAACCCCCAGAAAGCCTTTCACAGCCATCGTGAGATGAGGGTACATCACCCCCCTGGATATTAATTACTCTAAGCCAGGTAAATTTAGGGCAGGGGCTAAAACCAGCCCTGGCTGCTGCTGCTGAGGCAGGACGAGGCACGTCGCTGCTACACCGGGCGTACAGCGATGCTCTGCTTGCACGCAGTGTGTGTGTGCACACAACAAAACCCACGCTGGGAGCAGCCAGTGGGCTGCAAACCTCTAGGCTGCTTCTGAAGGCTCAGGCAACAGCATGTCCCAGAGCAGGTGATCCTGTACCCAGCACAGAGGCGGTGGCCGTCCCCTCAGGGGCTCTGGCACAGCCCTCCAGCTGGCAGGGCTGGCAAGGGACTTTGCAAGGTTGAAAGCCTGATCCTCCATCTCCTGCTGCTTCCCAGGCTGCAGCCACAATGTCCTCGAGGGGTTACAAGAAGCAGAGGGGGACACAGCCTTCACAACCTGGTGGCCACAGACAAATCACCCATCAAAAGCAATCACTGGTGGTGTTAACTCCCAGGGGACCAGGACCTGATGGGGAGGCCAGAGCCTTGCAAAAGGAGATGTCGCTGAGCTGGGCATCCCTCTCCATCCCTTCTTTTGAGCTCCTGGGTCTGATCCAGGCTCTGTGTCAGTGACTGCACTGGGCAGCGGCCACCCTGGGTACTCCAGAGCATCGGTGACACGTCCTGGTTGTAAATACGGGGTTTCCCAGACACGCACCACTGTTACCGTCAGGTTTTCAGCCTCCCTCAGTGCCTGACGTGGCTGAAGCAGTCACCAATTTCCACGTGCATCTGTGTTTCGAACTGTCTAGTGTCAGAGATGAAAGCACTGAGGGCTGCACCCCTGGGGTCTACTCCTGCCTTCCTAAAGGTGCCTCCTTTAGATGTTCACTGTTTGAGAGGTGCTCATAAAAATCACCATATACTGAGGTCACAGAAAACAGTAACTTCTGTCACCAAATTGGACAAACATTTCCCTGTTCAGTGTTATCTCCTTTTTACAGGCTTCCAGCCATGAGGTTTTATGAGCATATTTTTAGACAGCTTCTTCTCGCTGTTTGCTCAAGCCGGTTCAATCTGTTATAACATTGTACAACCAGTTATGGTTGATTTACATTTAACATTATAAAAATAAAAAGACTCCTGACAGTTTGGATTTAGACAGAGAAAAAACATAGTGAAGATGGGGGGTGGAGTGTTTGGACCCAAAACCAGATTAACCTCTAGGCAGTGAGCTAGAAAAAACAAGTTTCTGATCCAGAAAAGCTCACTGGTCTCTATTAAGCATTAAATGGCTGTGTTTTATTCACCAGAGGGAGGGCGGAGGGTCTTCCACTCCCAATCCTTTCAAGATTATTATTATTGTATTTAAAATGCTTTCAAAAGTCTGCTTTTGAGTTTAATCTGTGTTAAATGAGCTGGGGGAAAGCTTTGTCTGGTGAGCTAACAGAAGCCTTGTTTCAAACTTAAATAACCTCTTTATGGGAAGTTCTTCTGGAACCAGTGTAAAAACAAACCTTAAAAAAAAAGAAAGAAAGAAAGAAAGAGAAAGAGAAAGAAATCATATCCTCCTTCTTCCCAAAGCAGACCTCTGCTGCCACGGTTACACTGCACGTCATGAAGAGCCCTTTGTAATCCCCCTTGCTCAGAGCATGTGCACATCCCAAGCCTACATGCATTTCTTAGTAGGCTCAGGTCTGTAAGTGTTAAAAGGCTCATTTATGATATCAGGAGAATTAAGTACATTTAGACTCAACGAGAGCGAGAACTTTCTTACAGATGCCCATACCCAATATCCAAAACTATCAGGAATAAACCATCATACAGCTGTTTTAAAAGACTAGGTTCTTCCTTTTGTTTTCCCATTTTTTGAACAAAGATAGATGAAAAGCAATAGAAAGCTTCAGCAAGATGCCTGTCAATACCAGCCTGTGTTTGTAGGACAATGTAGGTTCTTATGATGCTGTTTCAGTATGATTAAAAACATTTAAAATAAAGACTACTAAACAGCCACGTCTGAAATTCATATAGAAAATGGAATACTACAAAAAAGCTGAAGAAGGCAATGTAGTTAAGTAACAAATCAAAGCACTGAGAAGTTCTCACGTCCTTCCAGATGGTACACATTTACTTCTCCTTTATAAAGAAGTTACTGAACCCAACTTAAAAAGAGGCTTTGCTCCCCTGATGTCTGAAAATGACAATTTAAGGAGACACCTGTAACAGTGGCACACTCTAAAAGTCATTGCATCATTCTTATAGCTAACAAAATCAAGGTAACTTAGGTACATTACTAAAGCAGTCAGCGTTAATGGATTACAGGATTGGTAAGCAATCCTGCTGCACAGGCATCCAAAGAACTGCAGGAATGCGGTGATGTTCCTCAGCATGGACCTGCAGTCTTCGTCTAGGACTTCTCCACCTCACAAGGTGGTAGATCATTCAGATTATGGCCTCATTTGGTTTGCTCTTGCAATGGAGAGTAAGAAACACTGCAAAAAGCAGGCAGAGACTGTGGCTGAGGCTGTAAGTGTATCTCCTAGCCCAAGTGCCCAGCTGCCATGCTGGGGCAGGATACTCCATGCCAGTCACACCACAGACTAACCCAGGGATGAGAAAGTTACTCTCAGGTGGGTGGAGGAGGTGTTATCACTCGGGCATGTAGGGATGGACACAGGCACACAGCAGAACCTGGTGTTTGGCGTACTCTGCCTGTACTTTGGGCAGCATGGTCTGGCACGTGCGTGTTGCCCAGGGCACCAATGTCAGGGTGTGGACATTTCTCAAATCACTGCATGACCAAGAGCTGCACAGCTCAAACCATGTCTTCAGTGGGCACAGGAGTACCCACTCTGCCAGGTGCTGTACACGGAGCATGTACCTGAAAGAAAGAAAGGAACATAAATTTGGTCACAGAGCAGGTCAACAGCAGAATGAAGAATAAAACCCGATGTTCTCACCCCAAGGTCAGAGACCCACAACCAGTGGGTTTTGCTGCATGTTTTCCATAGACTCCAAAGTCTTCGTACTATTTCAATAGGTCTTTAAAAGTCAACTAAACCTACTGCCACAACAGGCTGAGGTTCACAGCTCTAAGATAAAGATCCTTTGGGGACCCCTCAGACCAAAAAAGGAGCATGGAGATCTGCTGCATCCAACTAAACAGCTTCTGAGTCGCCTCCAGCTGTTGAGCAAAGGCTTTTGCTGGTGCTGTGGACTGACTCAGCTAAAAGCAGCATGGCATTACACTGACATATGTGAAATATGCCACCGTCAGCACATAGGGAGTCCACGCACAAGGTTTTATAGCATACAATTTATTATTTCCATCCTTATTACACCGAGGTGTCAAACGAGATCCCAAGATGAGACAGCAACAGTTAACATGGTAATAGCTATACTCATTTGCAACTCCACAGCATACAAACCACTCAGACTTGGAAAAAATTGCAGCCTGCCTCGGCATTAGCACTTTGCAATTAAATCCTCACCTTTCCATCTCTTGCTCAGAGCCCTGTGTTGCCAGAAATAGTGGGTCCTGCCCTGGCTGCCCACTTTTCTCACATTTCTACTCTTCCAGGAGACTGAGACCGCTTGGTTTGTGAGGGCCAGTGCTTCATAAATCCTTGCCTTGCTCTATGGGAAGCCGTATCATGTTAGCACAAAAATCATCTTGGCATTCCTCTGTTGTACACAGGTTTTGAAATGTTTGCAGTTAAATCCGTTAACCGTGTGCACTTAGAGGAGACACAATTACTCTGCCTGTAACTACACCTAAGAGAGAGATCCTGCAGAAACGCTATGGACGTTCGCTAACGAGCCCCGATCTAGAGCTCTGTAAAACAAGAACTCGCTATCTACTCATTAAGGCATACAGCACGTTGCCAGCTAAAAGAAGCGTAGGCAGCCTCTTCTACGGCCTTTGTAACTGTGGTTTTAAAGAAAAGAACACAAAACTTTTAATTAAATACGTCTATGCTTACTTCAAACCCCAAACCTACCCACATTATCATGAGATTTAGCATTAAGTTCTTCTGGGGCTGTGGGAAGCGTTTATACCAGCCAACAAACCATCTCCGCGCTCACTGTTTTGCCCTTTGCAGAGCAGAGGTGACCACATCCACCCCAACCAGGGCAGGGAAGCTTAATTAACTGACGGTTACACAACGCTTTCGCAGGGAAACCACGTGTTTACGGTTTCATCTTGTAATAATTAGTGTCGCATACTACAGCAATGTCTCCAGGACATTAACACCCAATCTGTATAAGGGGCATTTCACAAAGCTCAGCAAAGAAAAATCCTTGTTATTAAGCAACCTGTTATTCCCACGTAAGCATGCACTGCTCTCATAGATGCCCTGACATGTCCCAGAAGAAGCAGGTAGTAGGCAAAAGCCTGACTTGCTCATGACTCAGTGACATTAAATCAACTTGTTTTAACTAACTGTCTCTGATGTAGTGAGCTATATTTACCGAAAAGAAAAAAGAAAAAAAAAAGATGTTCTACCTTAATTGCAAACAAGCCTGGTTCAGGTGGCTATCTGAACACAGGAGAAGAGGAAAGACAAACGATTTGGTGCCTTCTGGGCTAAAAGCAATAGTTTTTCAGGACTGGTTAAGAGGGACACCCAAAGCTGTGTTGTTCATTGTGAGAGCTGAGTTATAACTGCAATTTCTCTTTCATTGCAGTGCTTCACTGACCCCAGGTCGAGTCATCAGTCTCTCTTGGGGTCAAGGCAACTGATCAAAAGAGCAGATGTGACAACGAGCTTCCATATGGGCTGCTAATGAAGTTCACTAAAGGCCTTCAGCAGATATATCTTTTGATACCTTCTGGGCAAAACCATGCTTCCTTTTGATCACTGTCAGTTGTCATTTGAGTACTGATCCCTAGAAATGCCCAAGGTGCTCGACCTCCTTCTTCTGGGAACCTCTCCCTGTGTTTTGGAAACACAGACCTGACTGCAAGCACTACTGAAGTGTTGCTGACATTTCATACTCTCCTGGAGCTGGCTAAACAGGGACAGGAAACCTAGAGGAAGAAAAGGAAGGATTTTTGCAGAGATGATGTCCAGGTGGTATTGTACAGAGATTTTTAAAATCAAGGACATAGAGGGTCATTTAAGGTCATGCCTGGCATCATGATAATAAACTGTTCAGGTCTGTAGAAAAGAAGAGTAATGGTAGAAGAAAATTTCCTGTGAGATTAAAGGTGATTGGTACGTAATGTCATGGCTCCCATAGTTTTGTTTGAAATTACTTTTTTGCACATGGCATCTTTGGTCCCTGGGGTCTGCCCCATATAGCACCCCCATCTCCCTGATTCTT
>NW_009660184.1:1821119-1822694 GCF_000708025.1 Charadrius vociferus | reverse complement strand
GAGCTGAATGGATGAATTCAGAGGAAACAGTTCCCAGACTTTTCCCAAATCCTGAGACGCATCCCAGAGCACACAGCTTCCTCCACAGCTCAACACCAGGGACATGAGTTTTGCCTGGACCCAACAGGTGCTGGTGGGGAAGGACAGACAGGATGGTGTTCAGGCTCACCCCCCCGGCGTGCTGAGACAGGCACAAGCTAACAAGAAGCAGCAGGGCTGTGGCAGAGTGACCTGAAGGACCCCTTCCCCAAAGCCTCCTGGACCCCTTGGCCAGGCTGATGGACTGTCATGGGGTTGGTCCAGGCCACGGGTGGACACTCTGGGGGCCAGGGATGCACAGCAGTTGCCTCCTCCTTCTCCCCCTCCCAGCAGGAAGGTCTTTGCCACCCAGATCCAGCAGGTTTGTGTCCTACAGCCGATGCAACACACTGGCAAAGCCGGTACAGGGTCACAGGAAAATTTAGGTGGGAAGAGGCTTGTGGTGATTGCCTGCTCCAGGTCCAGTTACCACCGTGCAGGAAATCATGCTTTGGTGCTCTCCCCTTGTTGCCCTGTCACTCCCACTCCAGCCATTTATTCGACACCTCAACTTACTTGCCCGGTCTTAGATGCTGTTCAGACATCCCCGTGGACAGCCTGGGAGTGGGGTGTTGTGCTCCTCAGGCACATGCTGTCCCAGCCGGCTTCAGGGCTGGGGGTCACAGCCTGCCCCTCACCCTTCTTCAGCAACACTGCTAGGTCATGGCTTCAGCATGTCCATGAACACGTCACATGGACATTTTGGGAGAACTAATAACTGGTGGTCAGGCAAATGAGTATTGGGAATAATCCTGAGCAAAGGACCTGAGGGTTTCAGTAGCTCACTTGCGGGAAAGATTAAAAAAACCAAGCATTATCATTTAGTTCAGTTGTTTCCACAGGTCAGAAGCTGGGCCATGTGTTGTCTCCCCCCGCCCTGCGCAGACAGGCTGCACGCACATCAGCAACAATACACTATCACCCCCTGAGGTGGAACCTGATTGCCCAAACATAGGCTGGTGTCAGTGCTCTGCTCAGTCATGACATCCATGACTTGTCAGAGGAGCTCAGCCACAGAACAAGAGGCAACAGCCACACACTGGAACAAGGGAAACGAGTTTTTACCATGAAGGTGGTCAAGCACTGGAGCAAGTTTCCCCAAGAGGATGTGGAGTTTCCATCTTTGAAGATACTCAGAACTGGACAAGACCCTGAGCAGCCTGATCTAGCTGGCCCTGCATTGAGCAGAGGGTTTGACTACAGACCCTTCCAGGTGGGGCATCTCTAGGGCATCTACAATGGCTCTATGTACCCGTGTGGAGATTCAGTTGAACCGTAGTTTGCTGGAGTCTCTGCTCTTTCATGTGCTGGAAAAGCAAAATCTTCCTCACCAGCAATACCGATTTGTCCATTTCTAGTCCCAGTCAAGCTACTCTGTGTTCCCAGATTTGCCTCTCGGAGACCATCCAGTCACTGAGTTTACAAGAACCAAAGCCTTGGATCTGTGACCCATATTTCTGGGGAGACCGAGGGAGGATTCCTGGCTCTCCTCTTTCC
>NW_009660184.1:1812920-1821078 GCF_000708025.1 Charadrius vociferus | reverse complement strand
ATCGCTCTGCTCCCAACCCTCAGGCCTGCCTTCAGGAATAGCACAGCTTGGCATCGTTAACTACACACTGAAAGGTGTATTGTGCATCAGCTACATGCTGTTCGGGTTGACTTTTTTATAAAGAAAACGCTTTTAAAAACTTCCCTGCCATTAGTCTCTTCAAAAAATGAAATACCAAAAATTGTACAAGTTCTTTCAACTAGAAGAACTCAAAGGCTTCCCCTCAAGGTAAAAGCCCATGATTTTGCACTTTAAAGCCAGGGTAGATGAAAGGAAGGTCTCTTCACAACTGTTACTGCGATACAACCTGGTTTGCACCGCCCTTTTCAGATAAAGCCCTGGAAAGTCCTGCCCTGCCTCTCCTGCAGGCCACCTGGCTCGGTGGTCCCCCCCTCCACCAACTCCTCCACCCCACCCAGGAGCTGGATACCCTCTATCATGGGTCAGCTTCAGACATCTTTGTTCCAAACCAGCCTCATCTCTGGGGCTTGTTAGGAGACGCGGGTTTGCTAGCACCAGGATAGGTCATGCATACCATGAAGGGACCAGGCAGGATCCCGTTACAGCCACTCAGCAAGTTATTCCATGCCATAAAATCTGACATTACCCAAGTGCATGCTTTTAACCCGGCTCATCTGTGAGACACGGACTTGGCTTAAGCCTGAAGCAGGCTAAGGGCACAGAGGGACAGTTAGCACAGCCCTGCTGCCAGGGGACAACCCCATCAGCTCCCGTAACTCAGATGTATGTCCGAATACCAGGTCAGTTTTATTGCTTGCTGGTAAGGCATTAACCTCCACTGTTTCCCCCCCCGATGTGCAAGTTAAACCAGTTCAATTGCATCTATATTTGGTGGTCTCTTTCTGCCAGGCTTCCCTGCACAAACAGGGCTTGACCCTGGCTCCGCAGAGCTGAACAGCAGAATATCTATTTAATACCAGGAGTCCCAGTTTGGTGGTGACGACGGGCGCAGGGCTGGAGGCCAGCAAACCTCACAGTGTCTCAAGTCACAGTAGTTTACATGACTACGTGATCCCCCATCACCTCGTTTGCAGGGCTCCGGGCCACCCAGAGGTGGAGGTGTAAGAGGAGAGACGTGCCTGCTCAGAGACATTTGCAATAGCTCAGCTTGGTGAAGGGGACCGACGGCAATGCCTGATGTGATGCCGCCTTTTGCTTTCCGGACAAAAGTCACCAGGCTGCGGCCCCTCTGCGTTGAGCAGACAGCCAGGGAAGTGCTCCTGCAGCCTGGTGCCTTTTCCCAGGATGGGACAGGGCAAAAGCTGCTGGAGAGTCAGATGCTGCCCAGGCAGCAAAGTGGCCTGGTGTCACCTGCCTGCTCACCTACACCCTGCCTGGGGTCACCCCAGGCTTGTGCAAGTCTGCTGAGGTCCAAGCCCAGCGACCCCGCAGCTCATTTGACTCTGCTGAAGCCTGGGACATAGTGCCTTGCTTAGCTGAGATCCCATACCCTGCTGGACACTGGAGATGTTAGGCTTTCTGGGGTCAGTCAGTCTTCATAGACTTCAACCTTGTCCACTGAGGATAAGAAACAATCTCACAAAACTGGAACAAGAACAAAGTTTCTGCTGGGAAGGGGAGGTTGATCTCTTGACGATTAGCTTCATACAGCCACAAGATCTCTGCAGAGCTCTTCTGCTTTCCTGCACCCTCCTGTTTACCAAACAGAGTTAGAAGCAGCCATCTCTAAAAGCCACCCACAAAGTCCTACCTCAAGTATCAGGACAAAGAGAGGAGAGGGACATGGTTGGGGAGCCACACCAGGAAGCTCAGCAGGGCTCTGCAGAAGGGCAGCCCACCTGGGATGGGGCAGGGGCACGGGGTCCACGGGGCATCCTCAGTGTGGAGAGACAGCAGGGTTGGGACTCATGGTGGGAAGGTCCAGGGGAATCCAGGCTTGCAACGAGGAAGCCATGCCAAACTCGAAGGAACGGAGTGGGGCCGAGTGGGCATTCACGTTACCGATGAGGTATGAGCACTACACAGACAACTTGAATCATCCCCCCACCTTGGTAACTGTGTCCATACCATGGTCACTAACTTGAAGTTATAGTTTGAGTTGTAAGTCACTGCTGGGAACACAGCACTACCAGGTGGACACCAACTCATCTGCATGGTGCTGTGCCTCACCTGCAGCATGCCCGAGAGAATCCCTCTCCCCACCATGGGTGAAAGTGGGATTTTGGCCTTTTTCCTCATCTGGCCGTGGTTTGAGCCTCTCACAGGGACTCAACAGAAAGGGCTTGTCTTGTCAGCACGCAAGCTGCTCGTACAGGACATACCGTCATATTCCAGCTGTGTCACAGCTGCCTCTCCAGCACGTAGAGATGCTCGGGCAGGATCCGGCTGCAGCTGCCACTGGCGGAAGCGCTTCCACAGCTCAAGCCCTCCACGGTCCCAAAGGAAAGGCCACAGAAAGGCAGAGTGGTGAGACACACGAAATGTAGCTCTTTGCTGGGCTAGGTCTTTGTTCTCGTGTTTTTGAATAAAGCAGAGCCCTTCCCTTAAAACGTGGGAAGCAGGGAGGAAAAAAGTGTTTATTGACAATGCTTAGGGTGCAGTAGAATCCAAGATGTGTTGAAAGGACAGTCCTAAAAAAGATGCTTTTATATTTAAACATCTGTTCTCAGCAGGTTTTTTTTGCAATTAGATGAGTCAGACTCCAGCCCTGGGCCAAAGCCCAGCTCCGCTAAATACCCAGGGGCAACCTCCATCTCTCCTCTAGCTGTGGTTTCCCCGCTGCGTCCTGGGCCCTGTCCTGCTGTAGGACAGCTCTTCAGCAAGGGAAACCGTCTCCCCTACTGCGGAGCACCCACCTTTCCAGCTCATCTCAGCTGGTAGAAGGGACACTCAGCGCACGGCAGCATCTTGAGCAGCAACAGAGGTGGAGCAGGTTTAGTGACATTAACACCTAACCACCACCTTCCACCTCAGCCTCTTGGACTTTTCCTCTCTCTGTCTCACCGGCCTCCCTCCTGCAGTTATTTTTCTTCGGACAGCTTGTGGCAGCAAAGCCAATTCCCTCCTCCCACTCCCCCTTTGGGTCCCCACGCAGACAGCGCTGGCTCCGTGCTCTGTTCCCAATCCCAGCTTTTTCCATGCACTGTATTTCGCAGCACATCGGGTCAGGACGTGGCTCAGACTCACAGGACATGAGAGCTCTGCATCATAGCAAAGGCCTGAAAGAACCGTCAAACTTAGAAATAAATTTTGCATTATTTTGGGGTCAGAACTGTAGAAAACCCAGGTGAAGACGGCATCTGGGAAAAGGTTTGGGAAGCCAGGTGACAGAGGCTGGCTCTGCTTCGAGCAATGTACACATTGCCTTTGCTACACACAAGTTAATGCTAGAAAGGCAGATTAATAAATAAACCTGTTCACTGAAGGGTAACACCAGTCCAGCAGTCTGGAGTGGGAAAGATGAAGGTTTCCCCGCTTGCTCCATGGAGACCAAATCTCATTATCTTCTTTTAGAGCATGGCAAAAGCTGTTTTAAAATATAAAAAAACTTCTAATGGACATTCACTGGGCTGCCTCTAACAAATCCACAGTAAAAATCTGTACCAAAATCTCCAGGCTTGCTCCAAACTTGCCAGCGTAACCTCGTGGTGCAAGGCAGGAATGTCCAGGTCCTGGCAGTGGTGGGCCAGTGTCTATGCCGCAGTGGAGGACAGCCAGAAAGATGTGCTATCTCTCCACGCCGCATCCCAGGGAAGCACATACCCCACGGGGAGACCTTGGGATGCCTGGACAGCACAGGAGAAACCACCTCTTCAGTCAGTGAGCAAAAGGGAGAGATTCATTCTGATGAGATGTAATTTAACTTTGAATTTTAATCCTTCTTGCCGTTAATATAGATGACCACAAAAACCCCTCATAACTTTCCAGAGCTCTTATGACAAGGGACTATATTATCTCCATTGAAAACTTGCTGAAAACAGAGCAAGTGTCAGGAAGAAAGACAAAACCTAAACACATGTGCTGTGATATTTATTGTTACAAAATCAGCTTCTTCAATGAACTAACTGCAATAGCCTGGAAAATTTCTGGTGGGAACAAAAAACTGAAAAAACAGAGCTCCTCGGGTTCTGTTGTGGTTATTATATCAGAGGGAGACTGTTATTTTACCCAGCAAGAAAACTCCTCGTATGTTTGCTCTCTGGTGTTCCCAAAATAACTACTGGTTGTGCTGTAGCTGCCCATCATGCCTCACTGGGGTGAACAGGAATACAGCCTGGCCACAACACCCCCTCCCAAATGATGGTGCTGGGATGCTCTCAGGGTGTTGCTCCTGCCAGGAGAACCTTGTCCACAGGGCAGAGGGTGTGTTGGTACCTGTCCTTCATCCTCACCATCCCCACCTCGCACCAAAACTGCTGAGTAACAGGGATGGGCCATGCGGGTCCTTGCACCGGTGAAAGCCATGAAGATCTGTCCTGTGGCCAGAGGGTTGCTTCAGGGGTTGAAGCCAGAGTGCAAAAACCTGAGGAAGCAAAAAGCTCAAGCTCTAGATCACAGGGGAGCAACAAGCCCTTGGCTTCAATAAAGAGAAACTCTGGGACTACAGGGTCTCAATTAGAGGCTGAGATAAGGTGTGGGAGAAGGTCTGTGAGACCATCCTGCAGTGACCAGGGACTGGGGACAAGGCAGGGAACAAGTAACTTGGCTGGAGCTGGCTGCAATTTTTCACGTGCCCTATCCCTTCACAGATGAAAGACTGTCGGAAGAGAGAAGAGTGACAGTCCTACCTGCAGTCTGGGGATAGGATGAGACTTGGAATGAGACAGTCGATCTGGTTTGTTCTCATACTTGAGGAACGAGCAATCTGAAAGTAAGATCTGAAAGTCACATTTTGTCCAGGCAATTGCATGCCTCAACTCCACTTTGTCCTTTGCTCTTGGAAGTCCAGTCAAATACCACAGCAGGACAAATCCGTGCTACTGGCTTCAATGGCTAACAGCAATCTTAAAATAATCCCGTGTTCCTCAAATACACATGATGGTTTGGGCAACACTTGGGTGTTAATAAGCGTAAGTATAGATGCCTGTGTGTATGAATAAAATAATCAATTACTTGATTAGAGGAAATGATTGCCAGGTTTGAAGAGTGCTGTCTAACACAGGTAGGCAACCTTTCGCATACAGCACACATCCTTCTCTTTCCCAGAGCAGAGGCTGAAGGTGCCAGCACAGCAGGAGTCAGAAGAGGCCACCTACCATGCAACTCCACCATCATCCTCCAGAAGAGCCCCCGGACTCCCACAGGACTCAGGAGAAGCCAGGAGCCGTCGCCGTTGGCTCTCTCAACACTGTGCTTTGGATGTGAAGGCTCCTGGCTCCTTGCCGGACTGGCTGGGTGCCATCCAAAATTGATCCATATGCCAAACTTGGCACTTGCACTATACACTTCCAACCCTTGCTCTTGAAGATCAGCCAAGAGATTATCCACTGGCCCTGCTGGGAAACGGTGTTAAGAGCCATCAGTCCATCGTAAAGAGGAATTTGATAGCCGATGTTCATTGATTTTCCTGGGAAGTCATGTGCTTATCAGGCCTTTAGCTTTTGGAAAATCTTCTCTCTAATTCTCAGCAGTCCTAAAATCTTTGCAGCAGGGAAATAGTGCTGAACAGCCTGAGTCCTTCAGTGTCACTGCTAAACCACAGCAGCATTTGGGGTCACCACTGCTCAAACGCTTTCCTGGCTCCAGCAGCGAGCCACTTTAAAACACAAGGCGTTTGGCTCATTTTGACAGCTGGTTTATGGAGCCGGCATCGCTTCCAAGCAAATCTGAGGGACTGCCCTGGAATGAACTGTTTCCATGGGGGCAGCCAGGAAACTTTCCAGGAAGCTCCAGTCCTTCAGAGACAGCCTTCAGGGATGGAGGAGGAATTTGCTCACTTCTTGTTGGGAACGCTTTTTGTCCCTCATGTCTGCAGAGCCTTTCCCCTTGGGGAGGGATGCGATACACATGGTGAACCTCAACCCGCAGCCCCCCAGGAGCCCAAGCACCACTCATGCTGGGAAGAACTCAGAAACACCACCTCTCGCAGACTGAGAAAACATGCCAGGAAAAGGCAGCAGAGCCCCGTGTCCCAGCGAGCCCCAAGGCACAGGCCCGACAGCCCATGGGTGCTCACGACACTTCTGCTCCCCCCCAGCCCAAAGCCCCAGCTGCCGCCTCTGCTTTCAGAGATGCTTACATCGTATCCAAAAAGCAAGGTGACTACAGCAATGTTCTTTCCCAGGATGAAACAAAGTAGGTTGGGTTAACTCAAGGAAGCAGCTTGAGTTAAATCCTGGGACTGAAGTCCCTCAGTGTAGTTAGCAGGGCCAAGTCCAGAAGTCCTCTCCTGCCCCTCTCCACCCCGTCCTTCAGCTGGAACAGCCCATCACACTAATGCACGAGGGATGTACCAGTGCCTGGAGTCACATGGTGCATGGGGAGAGACGGGGCTGCCTTTAACCGCTCAGTAAATGTGACCACATGGCCACTGAGAGTGCCTCAGCCTCCTTGCCAAGAGGAAGGTCTTCGTAAAGCGTGTGATGCCAGGCCAGAGCAGAACGATGGCAGTTCCTCTCCTTGCATCCTTCAGCCATTTCATACATTAAGTATTTCGTTTTGGGGCTATTTAATTCCACATTCGGCTCTGCCATCTCTTCCTCCACAACCAGGCCCCATTGATTCTCCTTTCTCGAAGACCTGCCTCAGATCCAAAGCATCTTCTCTGTCACCTCCTCTGCCTCGTAGCCAGACCCTGTGTGTGACACCACAGCCCCAGGCTCCCAGCTGATCTCCTCTTCCTGCAAAACATCTTGCATAGAATCATAGAATAGTTTGGGTTGGAAGGGACCTTTAAAGGTCATCTAGTCCAACCCCCCTGCAACAAGCAGGGACATCTTCCACTAGATCAGGTTGCTCAAAGCCCCGTCCAACCTGACCTGGAATGTTTCCAGGGATGGGGCATCTGGGCAACCTCTTCCACCTCATTATAAACATGTTCTTCCTTACATCTAGTCTGAATCTACCTTCTTTTAGTTTAAAAGCATTACCCTTTGTCCTATCACTACAGGGCCTACTGAAAAGTCTCTCCCCGGATTTCTTATAAGCCCCTGTTCCTATAAGCCCATCCTTCTGGCAAGGATCTGACCACACATTGCCTTCCTCCTCTAGCCCCAAACTCTTGGGCTTTCGCTTGGTGGTTTAGGAAGAACCAGCAGAACGGATGACTGGTAGATGCCATCATTGAAATTGGTGATGAGGACAGCATCCACACCATGTCCCTCCTCCTTATATCAGCCTCTGGTTTGGAAGGAAGGGAGCAGCAGCCCTGCAGGACCTACTCGCCCTCCCACTCACCCACATGCTGCAGAAAGGGGTTGGAAACCAAATAGCCGCTTTACCCCCCTTCTCTCCCCCCCGGGGGAGGGAAATATCAACCTTGACTTTAACAAGTACTTCTCAATTTGAGCGATACATCCCAGAGTGTCTAACAATTGTGCAAATATTTCATTCTCAGACGTGAGGACAGACGGGAGCAGTTGAGGATGGTTAGGGGGGCTGCTCCACAGGCTCGACAGGCTGCTGGGAAGCAGAGAGTGAGTGACTTTGGCTGTGGGGACAGGACGCAGAGGTGCCCAGCTGTCCCATACTTTGCATGGGGGTTTTCCCCAAACTCTGCTCCTTTTGCTGGTTAGTTAGGTTAGGGCAGAAAATCTCCCAAGCCCAGGAACACTGCCCAAACCAACATTCTGTGCCCAAAACCTGCCCCAAATTACATCCTCTGGGCTGCGTTGTTCTCCAAAGGTCTACAAGACCCATCTGAGTGAGGTGTGCTTGAGTTTAGCCCGGGATTGTTGTTCCTGCCTTGTGGTCCCTGAAGATGACGATGACAACGTTCTCCGCATCCCAGCTCCGGGAGGTGTATGTACAGAACGGGAGGCCCGGGAGACCTAAGATAACGGGCTGGCTTTGAAAGTTTTTGAGATTAACGGGCTGGTTTTGAAGAGTTTTGGAAGGATTAAGCGGAGCAAGGAAGCCTGGGCTGGAAAAGCACGGTTAGAAACGACCGTGCATCCCTCCCCGGCATCACAGATCCCTTCCCTCGGCCTTTGGGGCACTTCTGGGTGGGATTCCCCCC
>NW_009660184.1:1806535-1812481 GCF_000708025.1 Charadrius vociferus | reverse complement strand
GGGGGGGGCTCCGGTGGGCTGGGGAGCCCTGCCATCGCCGGCACTAATTTGCTGCAGCCACGGCTTCCTCAAAACATGAATGGCATTAAATTCTTGGTATCTTCGCTGGCGAACCGTGCTCGGTCCCGTTTGCTGCTCTTTTCGCGTTTTCTTCTCGCTGGTGCAAGGGGAAACACGGTCCCCCAAAAAGGGCCATCCCCTTCCCCAGTTCGGCCTGTGCTCCTGAAAGTTTCTTTTCCAGCCTTGTGGAAGTAGCTGGGCTTTATAAAGTACGGCGCGCACTTTCCCCTGGGTCGGGCATGTAAACAGAAGTTTAAAAACATGAACATAAAGCTGCCGTTTAACGTTTGCCAATCCGCTGCAATCGCAGCCCGGCTCTTGCTACAGAAGCATTTCAGTCTCTTTAACAAATAATGGATTTGCCTCTGAGGGAGCTGAGATTTTATTTTTTTTTTCCTCTATCCAAAAGTAACAGCAGCATCTATATCATCTGGTGATGATGCCAAAAATCACCAGCTTCTTTCATCTTAGCTCAGCTTTGGAAGTTGCGTGCTGTTTGTTAGGGAAACGCTGCTCCGCGCAGCTGCACAAAAGTCAGACTAAAGTAATAAATTTAAAAACAGAAACTAGTATTTAGGACCCAGGAACTTTCTGCCTTGCATGCCTCAGTTTTGCTCTTTAGAAGTGTATCGTTCCCATTGCCAAAGTGCATGTCCATGGGGTAAGGATAACTTTAATACAAAGTAATTTTGCCATTAGGAAACTTGGCAGGGTGCAGTCTGAGAACCCTTTTTTTTAGAGACTAATTTTAAAGAAAAGTACTTTCCTCAAGGAAAGTAAAATTTCGAAATGGAAAAAAATAGAGATCTTGTGTTGTCATATTTTTTCCTTGCCCTTTTTAACCCCAAACCCTCCTGCAGTATGAATGGGAGCTCAGTCCAGCACCACTTTCTCCCCCAAATGACTCTCATTTATAAGGAGTCCTCCTGGCTTCCCCCATTGATCTTTACTTACAGAAACAGAGGCTGCTCTTGTCCATTTTCCATCTGTCTCCACATGTGAATATCATGGCTGGATCTTTCAAAATAATAGTTAATATTACTTGTGAATTTTCCTGTGCATAAAGTGGTATTTTAGCTCTATTCCGAGGTGATGTATATTCTGGGTAATCACATATCAGAAAGGCAACAGATCTGCCCCCATCTACAAAAATCAGTAGAGAGACAGTATACCATGGCAGTAGGTATGATTGATAACAAGGAGCAAACCAGAAAGGATGAAGAATTTAAGATGTGGCCCCTGAGGTGGTGTAGGGGGTCATCATGCCCAGTTCCCTGCTGCAGACCTCCTCCTCTGAGAGAAATTATGGTGAGGAACCCCTTAGCATCATCGCGGCTGACCTGGGTCCTGGTCACACCCAGTGCAAACACAGGGTGGGAACACCGTCAAGCTTCGAAGCACAGAGATGTCTGTGAGGGCCCTCAAAATTCACCCTGAAGCAGGTATGTGGCGCCTTGGTCACCCAGTGTGGCCAAGTGGGTGCAGCACACAGCTATGCTGCCCGTGAGGTGACAGTGATACTGAGCATCTCGCGTGCCTCCTCATCCAGCTGCTGCTGCTGCCTCTTGTTTGGGAAGGAAGTTCACAGCTCTGGTTGCACTCAGACAGGTGGTTTGAAATGCAGCAAAGAATTACCAGTGTTTTTCAAAGACATAAAAGCTATACAAGAGAAGTCTTGGATATTTTCAGGGCAAACCTGAAGCTCTTCTTGGTAGCACTTTCCTTCCTTGGATCTGAGGTGGCCATGGTCCCGTTGAGACAGCAGTCGTGGGTTTACCATTCTGACTCCTCGAGGCCTAAAAAGTCACTAGCCTGAGAGAAGGAGGGAGGAAACTGTTTGCAGCACCAAGTTTTGCTTGTTTACTGGATGCAATTTAGCCTTTTAGGTCGTTGTGCAAACTGCAGACCCACCCTTCCCATGAGGCCAGTGGAGGAGGTTTCTGGAAAGCGATACCAGCTTCGTTGCATCACTGGTTCCTTGCTAGAAATCTTGAGGGCAATTTCTCTCTGTCTTGCCAGGTTCTCAGCCAGTCATTTATAATTTCTCCCTCATGGTGGCAACTTTGCTTTACCCTGTTCATCTGTGCAATCTGGGGGACAGGCAAGGAAATTTCTGAAAAGAAAGGATGGGTTGATTCAACAGAGCTAATAGGGGAAAGATGAGGGAGGTGGAGGAAGGGCAATGAGGAGATACTACAGTAGAAAATCTGATGAGAAATAGGCCGTGGAGGAGCAGATTCTGGCCGGTGGGAGGAGAGGTTTGCCCCTGGCCAGGAGAGAGCAGTTGCCTACAGACAGGACTCAGCTCTCTGCTGTCGCAGTTGGGTTTCTCCTGGGTGTGATGTGCATCAACATTGTGCTTTCCCACTTGAACCCCGAGGCACTTGGTCATCCAGCAGCGAGCTGGCAGCACCGGTGGGCAGTCAGGCCATGTGGCATGGGCTGGTGGAGAGGGATGCGGCTGCATTTAAAGGCTTGAGCCACCTCTGTTGCATTCAGGTAGTGCTTGGGAGTGAGATGTTGGGATGTGAGAGCACATCACAACAACGGGCTGAGAAGCAAACCTTAACAGGGAACCTGAATCTAGCTTGGAGCAGACTCCAACACTTCCTTATCAGCATCAAACGTCCATGTTTAGGTTTTCCCTCAGTTCTTTTTGGTTTTTCCTCGTTTCTTTGCTCAACACAGAAAAAGTATTTGTGGTTTTGCAGATGCCGCAACAGCACAGAGCAGGGTGGCAGCTCTTGGTGGAAATCAGGGGAGAGGCTGCAACCGCAGGCATTTCCCCGTTGGGTTTCCTGAAATGGAAAAATCACGCAGGCATGTTAGGGTCTTGCTTTTAACAGCCTTTTCCATGGCACCGTCACTCCTCCTGGCTGGAGACAGGGTGTGATTACAGTAAGCCGATCACCCCAGCCGCAGCGCGGGAATAACACAGGTAGAGGGTGTACCCACCATCCTCTAGAGGGACTATCATATACTTTCAAAACACCCAGCTCTGCAAAGCTTTGCCTGATTTTTTTTTTTTCAGCCACATACATGTTCTTTCTGCAGATCGAGGTGGTGCAGCGTCATCTCGTGGCTGGGTGGTCCCAGCTGCAAACACGAAGGGATCTTGTGGGGACATTTAATGTCACTCCCCCCCTTCGTTTCTTACAGGAACTCAGATAGATAGGTTTATTTTTCTACTCTTGATAAAATATGCTTCCCCCAAACAGAAATTTGACCTTTCTAATTTAGTGCTGTGAGCAATTTATTTCAGCATTTTCTTCCTGGTTGTATTAGCGGTCAAAAATGCCCTTGAATCAAGACGTTCTCCTACAGTCGTGCAGGGAGCCGTGCTCCACTGGCCAGGGTGGCTTCAGAAAAGGTCTTTTCCAGCTGAATATCTGGCACTTCTTGAACTCCAAGCTAGGGCTAGGGAAGTAGCTAGGGGAAAACTCCAAAGTCAGATTATTTCAGATTCTGCAGTTAATTTCCAGGTGCGGATTTGGCAGTTGCTGAGCAAAAGGGTTTCTCAAAAAGCACCTGAAACTTCACCAGAGTACAGCAAGCAGCGAGCTGTGCCGTCCCCTCAGCCAGTGTCACCCTCCCAGCACAGCTGTGTTGCAGCTGGACTCGGAAAACTGCGGACTAGGTGTTTTTTCCCACAACATCACTCAGCAGAGCATAGGTCGCTTTTGCCCTGAAACCATTCCTCATCTGAAAACTAAGCACAGGGCATGCGCAGAATAGCCGCGAGCTGGTGGTTTAGTTGGCAAGAGAGGAAAAGCGTGGGAACTCCCCGCATGCCTGCCCACTTCCCGTCCACCGCCTGTTCCTAATTCCTGCGCTGGCCAGAGGATGTTGCTGCAGACCGGAGCAAGGCCGGGAGAGCTTTGCCTGGGATGCAGCTGGGGCAATACATCCCCTTTGGTACCTATTGGTGCATTAGGTAAACTAGGTTTGGGGTTTTTTTGACAGCAGTATCTCTGGCTGTGGGTTCATGAGAGGCTGTTTTCGGCAGCGATGACTGGCTTAGCCACCCACATCATCTGCTGGTGTCGCTGGAGGGTGCTGCCCTTCTGCTGTACCAGCTCAGCCATCTGCAGCTGCTGCAAACTGCATCTGCAACGTGCTCCGGCTGACATCGCCTCCCTGCCCTCCTGGGGTGGGGGGGTATTTTCATTTCAGTTCAGACTGGTCCCCTGGTCCAGTTCACGAGGTGTTTGTGAAGAGGGATTTGGGAGCAGCAGAGGCAGGGAAGGAAGCACTGGCTGACATCCTGCAGAAAAGCTGCGCTATGAAACCACAGCCCAGTGGACCAGCACTGTCAGGGGCCCACACTGCTCTCATGTAGATGTTTTAGGTGGCTCAGTCACTCCTTAGGCTCCCCCGTACATGACAGGACCACTCCAGGTCTATATCTCTACTTTACCATATCTCAGGGCTATATCTGTACTGGTAAACTATACCATAGCAGCTGCCTGGCGCTGGACCGTGATGGTCTGCCCCACTGAACTAGCGTGGCTTTGGCCAGGACCAACTTGCAGTCTCCCAAATAATGCTTGGGCATGGTTCAGGGGCCAGCACGAGGATGCAGCTTGAATTTGGTCACCTGGTTTTGGAGACAATGTGATTTTAATAGTCAAGACTGTAGTTGAGTGGTTTCAACGTGGCTCACGAGCAGCTCAGAGCCCCCAAAGGTGCACGGCTCCAAATCACCCCGTGGGTCCCAGGGGAGGGTGTTCTCACCCAGCTCACCCACAGCCGCTGGAGCTGACAAAGGGAGAAGGGGGGGATAAGGGCTGGCAGGACCAGTGAGGAACACCAGCCACAGCCCTCACCGGGCTGGGGGGAGTGGGAAGCTGCACCCCAGGAGTGATGGTTCAGGGATGCAGTAGAGAGAAATAGCTCCCACTTCCATCTCTCCACTCCGCCTTGCTCCCGGGAACTGCTGCCCTGACATAAAGAACAGCTGAACCGTGTGTGCAACGGCTGTCAAACCACTGCACATCACATCTCGTTATGTTAAATTAAACCCGAGTACATGCTGGGTGACCTTAATATCCACGCCTTTGAACTTGGAGGGGATGGTGATGTGGGGCTTTGTAGTGCAACAGACCCCAACACGAGATGCCTGTGCTGGGATCAGGGTGGAAAGCAAGGAGCCACGCTGCAGTCTGGATGAGTAATAAAAAGATGACTGCAAGCTGCAGAAAGGAGAAGCTGACTTCATTTATCTCTTAACAGGGCATAGGCCAACCAGGCCAGCAGTTATCCATTTAGCTGCAGGATAGGAACCCATAATATTAAAGTGTCGTGACGTGCGCATCATCTTAACCCACAGAAAGGGCTAATACTAATTATCTGCTGAATTTGCAACATATACATTACAGCAATCCCACGCGGGCTGGGTGGGGTCAGTTTTTATTCCATCTCACTGCCTGTGACAGCCCCTGCTCCGCGTCCTGCCCGGCGCGTGGTGTCACTCGGGCATCGTGGAGCCACGCGTCTGGGGGAATCAGGAGCAGCTGCCGAAGCACAGAGGCTCTGATGGTGGTAGAAAGGCAGAGGCTGGAGATGCTCTTTTTTCACTCCTCCCCCCCTCCAGTTTTTCCTGATGCATCGAATTAAATCCTGGTGGAGATCTACCTGCACTGATGCAGAGTTCTCTTGGGAAATAAGCGTTGCTGCTGACAGATTCCTTGGAGAAGGTGGGAGCTGATTTTGCACAGAGAAGCAGATTTTGCTAACCAGAGCTGCTCCGTCCTGATGACTAATTAATTCTGTCTTCCACCCACACAACACGTACAGCTCGTAATATGGAGGAGTCACCCACAAGGGAAGAAAAAAAGACAACCTACTGTACAATTCCAACCCCTCCCTAAACTGATCCAAACCCAT